>NC_133771.1:100348970-100362470 GCF_003597395.2 Chelonoidis abingdonii
CGAGTTCCTTTCCCTCCCAGACTTAAAAAAAAATCCAGTTCTCTGATTGGTCCTCTGGTCAGGTGCTTGGTTCCCCCTTTGTTCACCCTTTACAGGCAAAAGAAAATTAACCCTTACCTATCTACTTATGACAGCTTGGATCAGGCCTTAAGGGCTTTACTGTGTGCCCCTATAATGATTTAATGGACTGTGAAGATAGTTACTCCTAGAGACTTGTGGTTTGATTTTTCAGAGGGCCTGACCACCTGCAGTTTCCATTGACTCTGAAAATCAACAGCTCTGAAATTTGGGCCACTAGAGGGTTCGGGAAGGACCTTGATCTCAAAATGTCAAACTTTCACACTCATTTCAAACTGCATCCACTTGAGCTGTCCATTTGGATTCCCAGTATATAATTATTTACTGTTCTTTGAAGATTATTCCATATGACTTGTTGTTGAGCCTAAGTTGTGATATATAAGGTGATATCAAGCTAGACTCATTTCACAATGTCCAACAAATAAGAGGCTTCTTGACACGAAAGGAATTAGCCTCGCACTTTTTGGCTTAGGACCCCTGGAAGCAGATGGATGCATTTCATACCTAAGCTTATTTAGCATTTAGTGCTGGCTGCTCGATTAGTCCTGGCAGCTGACTTGAAATCTCCTATTCCCCTGAAAATTAACACCTGGTTTCAGAAATGCTAGCCTATGCAAGTGATGGAAAAACTCTCCAGCTTTATAAAAAGAAAAGTCATGCACTACTATGCTGTCTTGAAGCTTGTTAGCCAAGAAATCCAACCCTCTATGAGAGCTGTGTGAAATCACTGAAAGAAAAACAAAGATGAAAAATGAGAGCAATTACATTTGTCATAGAAACAATTAAAAATGCATGGAGTTTAATATGTCCATGAATACATGTAGTTAAGTATTATCCCTATTTTACAGCTATTGAAACTCAGGCACAGAGGTTAAAGCAAAATTTTCAAATGTGAATACCTAAAGCAGAAGGCCTAAATCCATATATAATCACCTAAAGAAGTAGCGTAATTTTACAGAAGTGCTGCGCATCACAGATCACTCATTTATGATGGCTTTTGGTGCCCAGATTTAGACAACAACATTTAAATTTTGGCCTTAATCTCTGGGTCAAAGTTACCCCATCTGTAAAATGGAGATAATGACTTTTACCAACTTCATAGGGATGCTGTAAGGCCCAGCTAAATGTTTGTAAAAGGTTATATAGAAGTGAAAAGTATTGTTAAAGTTAGTCAATGCCACAGGTGGGAATGGCACTTCGGATTTATGGGGTGAAATCTGATTCACAAAGGTACTTACCTAACTCCTAAGAGCCCTACCAACTCCAGGAATTCTGAGCACTGTTTTAGGCACAAGCTAGCCAGGAGTGAAATGCAGAGAAAAGGGATAGGATTTAGATTCACAAGGTCAGTGCTTAATTTGTGCCAGGTCTTGCCAGGCCTGAGCCATGGCCCTTCTAGGCATGGCAGTTCATAGCCCCAGCTCTTCTGAGCTTGCAGCATCAATTATGAATATAAAAAAATTGCTTGAGCCTCAGCACCTCTTTCATTACAAATTAAGCACTGACACAGGTAGTTAAGTGCCTAACTTCTATTAATCAGAGCCTTAGGCCCTAGACTGACAGGCCAGATATAGAAGCCTCCCTCTGTTTGAGATTCACAGCTATTAATACTCTCCTGGAATTAGGCTCTTAAGCCAGGTAGAAAAATGTCCCGTGTGGTGTGGAATTGGGACACCACCTTTGGGAGAAAGGTCAGGTGAGGTCTGAACTGCACCTTGTCCTTAAAAAAACCTACATGGGGAGGTTGGAGGTGAAGGTCTTTAGCTCTGACACCCTCCTCATTGAGATAATGGTGACCAGGAAGGCTACTTTCCCTGACAGGTAGAGGAGTGAACAATCCACCAATGGTTCAAACAGGGGCCCCATTCGTCTGGAGAGAGCTGGTTAAGGTTCCATGCTGGAACCGGTTATCTAACTTGTGGGTACAGATGTTTCAGACCCTTAAGGAAATGGCTGACCATGGGATTGGCGAAGATTAACTGCCCAGCTGCTCCTGGGTGGAAGGCCGAAATACCTGTCAGGTGCACCTTGATGGATGACACTGCTAGACCCTGCTGTTTCAGGTGCAGTAGGTATTCCAGGATGAGTGGTATGAGCTGCTGTAGTGTAGGCCTGAGCGCACCAGAATGTAAAACTCTTCCATTTCACCAGGTAGGTAGCCCTAGTGGTGGGTTTTCTGCTACCAAGTAAGACCTCCCTCACTGGCTCCGAGCACATGAGCTCCATGGGGTTTAGCCACGAAGCTTCCAGGCCGTGGGATGGAGGGACTTGAGGTTGGGGTGGTGAAGGTGACCATGGTCTTGGGTGGTCAGGTCCGGAAGGAGTGGCAACATGATCGGGGCATCCACCGACAGCTCCAGGAGCATGGTGTGCCAGTGTTGGTGAGGCCACGCTGATGCCACCAGTATCACCACTGCCCTATCTCTGTGGATCTTGAGTAGGACCTTGTGTACGAGTGGGAACGTCTGGAATGCATACAGCAGACGTCCCGTCCACGGGAGAAGGAACATGCCTGCAAGCAAGCCCGGGCTGTGCTTCTGGAAGGAGCAGAATTGCAGGCACTTTCTGTTGCTTCATGTGGTGAACAGATTGACTGGGGGAGATCCCCAGCTCTGGAAGATGTTGTGTATGATATCCAGGTGGATGGACCACTTGTGGTTGCAGAAGGATCTGCTGAGATAGTCCACTAGCTTGTTTTGTGCCCCTGGGAGGTATTCACCACTATGGAAGTGCCACTCCAGCAGGCTCCACAGCCTACCCAATGGGTGCTGCTAGGGGAAAAACTTTCTGACGACTGTGTATGTGGCACGCATACACCCCTAATTGGAATCAACATGAGCAATCACTTGAAGAAGAACAAGTATGTTTCCAGACAAAAACTATGCTAAGATGGAGTTAAGGTTGAGAGCACATACTACTACTAATAAAAAAAGTTAAAGTATTGAAAGGAAGAGTTAGGGCACCCAAACATCCTTAAATCTGTCCTGTTGTGACACCATTTTTGCAGGGTGGAAGAGAAAGAAAAACTTTAATGTGTCTTAACAATCATTTAGTCTTATCTGGGACCACAAATATTAAAATGCCTTAATCATAATAATATACTTATTGCATTATGTCAGTGCAGTGTGGAGCTAAGATTGTTTGGGTGCTGCAGTTGTGTATTTCCATATATTAACACATTTGTACTTTTTTTTTAAAGTTTAAATTTAACTCTGAATTTTTATAACACAACTGTGAGAACTTCAAATGCTCCATCAAATATATTTTACCCTAAACTACTGATATGTACTCTCACCCTTAACTCCCTCTTAAGATAGTTTTTGTCTGTGAATATATCCCAGCACTGATCAATGCTGATTGGCTGCTTTGATCACTCATGGACATCCTGCATTTTAAAAGTGGTATTTCCTGAATTCACATACTATAATAACATGTCATGGAGACTGCCTGGTTTTCAGCATACTCATGGATAATGATGCTGTTGTTCAGTAGTATCTCCAGTTTTATTCGACTGGCAGTCTGCGGTGTTCTGCTTGTAGATTCTACCAAAAGGGTTCTATCCATTTTATTGCAAATACAGTTCAGCAACTAACCGGAGATGTACGGTATCTGCAGAGATAAAATGGAAAAAGTTCCATACACCACTTGTTTGTAGGGCTTCTGACTGTGAGTTTTAACTGATAAACACTGATAAAACACCTCAAATTTTAAATAATAAAAAAAAAAAAATATTTTTCCAATTAACACCAGAAATGCTTGCTTATACCTAAGGGCTTGTTTAAATGGAGCGTAATGGATCATGTGATTTCTAAGGGTATGTCTACACTGCAATGCAAGCTCAGGGTTAGTGAGACTTGAATCAGCTGATCCATGTTTGGGAACTCTGGGCTTGAGCATTTACATTGAATTTAACCCTAGGTTAAGAATTTTGTGATCCATGCTTGAACCTAGGGCTCTGGGGTCCACACTGCAGTGCACAGACCCAAGTCAAAATAACCATGTCCTAGAGTCCCTAGAGCAGTGGTCCCCAACCTTTTCGTCTGCTGGGTGCCAGATGAACGACTGTGGCGGCGGTGGAGCACCCGCCGAAATGCCTCTGAATTTCTGTGGCATTTCGGTGGCGACGCCTCTCAATGATGTCACTTGTCGACAGCAAGTGGCGGCATTGAGAGGTGTCGCCGCCAAATTTCTGCAGTGTTTCGGTGGCAACACCTCTCAATGACATCACTTGCCACCACCAAGTGATGTCATCGAGAGGCGTCACCGCCAAAACGCTGCAGAAATTCGGTGGCATTTCGGCGGATGCTCCACCACTGGCCAGGACGTGGGTGCATTTAGATGCCCCCGCAGGCGCCATGGCACCAGTGGGCACCTTGTTGGGGACCCCTGCCCTAGAATCTCAAAATGTCGTAGAGTCCCTAGAGTCTCAAAATGTGGCCACTAAAGCTCTAGGAACATGGTACACTGTGAGAAAACTTCACTGCCCACCCTGCACATTACCAGAAAGAAGCTTGCTTTCCAAAAGCCTTGATCGATTTGCTTTCCATTGCAAACCTAAGAGGCTTTCTGACAGTGTGCTTGCAGATCAGTGATCAGAAGAGAATGAATTAATGCTGACCTGAGCTGCTGCCGTTTGCAAACGGGGAGGTGGCTTCCATTTTCAATAGAGTAGATTGCAGATTATTGGTATAGAGAGGACTAAGGAAGTTGTCGCATGGAATTGTGGGATAATTCCAGATGACTCCTGGGACCTGAGTCTGGCAGGGCTGTGGCTATACTACAAAGCAATAGGGCTTGGACCCTGGGTGCCGGCATGATCTGAGCTTGGATCTTCTAGTCCTGTAGGGTCCTGGGACCCTGGGTCCAAGCCTGGGTTGGCACAATTGCAATGTAGATGCCTGAGCTCAAGCATGGGCTTACATTGCAGAGTAAATATACCCTAAGGGGAACTAAGATGTTTACTCCTGGGGGAATTCTGTGCCACTGCGCAATGCAGAATTTTGCAGAATTCCCTGTTTCCTCTGCAGTATTTCTGGCCACCACCAGGGGTGCTGGACTCTGCAGAAGCCAGCTCGTAGTGAGCAGAGTGCTCAGCCAGGTGGGACTGGAGACTGCTCCCGCTTTGATCCTCATTCTCCTGGGGACCCAGCCAGCTCTGGTAAAGGGTGAGGAAGGGCAGGGCCACACCACACCATGTCCCCTGGTGAGACAGTAAAGAAGTTGGGGGGAGCAAAGGCTCAGGGTACTGCTGTCTGCCCCATGGCTGGGCTCAGTGGGGAGGGGGTGCTGGTGTCTGGGCTGGGGGCTGTGCCATGGCTGGGCTCTGTGGGGAGGGGGTGCTGATGTCTGGGGGATGCCCTGTGGCTAGGCTCTGTGAGGAAGCGAGTGCTGGAGTCTGGGCTGGGGGCTGCACTATGGCTGGGCTCTGTGGAAAGAGGGTGCTGGTGTCTGGTGGGGGGGTACCCCATTGCTGGGCTTTGTGGGGGGAAGGGGTGTGGATGTCTGGGCTGGGAGGTACTCCATGGCTGGGCTCCGGGGGGATGGGACTGCAGGTGTCTGGGCTCTGGGAGTCCCACACAGCCCCCTCCAGTAGCCCCCAACTGGAACTGGGTTGTTGTTGGGGTTTCTTTAACTCTCTAGTCATGGAGAATCTTTTTGGATGTTGTCTGTATTGTTGACATACTTGTTGACAGGTATTTTGAAATAAATTACCAAAATAATTGAAACCAGAGTGATTATATTGTGTTATTTTGACAAACAAAATATGCAGAATTTTGAAGAATTTTAAAATGTTGTGTGCAGAATTTTTAATTTTTTGGTGCAAAATTCCCCCAGGAGTAGATGTTGCATCTTCATTGGCCCATGTAGACTCTGCTCGTACACTCTAAAGGTTCCCTAGTAGGCTTTAATATAATGTTGTTTGACACAGTACAACTTTAAAACACATTAGGGGGACTGTAGATGGGCTCGGCCAAGGCTCGTCCTTCAGCGGGGCTGTGGGGTATCCCACTACCTTGCACTAGTTCGCTCTGGACCCAAGTCCTGGGTCTGGGCTGGCCAGTAAAGACACAGTCAGGGGGCTCAGGGCCCTTAGGCGGGGGCTGAGCCAATAGTCCAATAGGAGCCCTGGCCCTAGGTCAGGGTGGAGCAGCAAACACACAGTCAGGAGCTCAGGCCCTTAAGCAGGGGCTGAGCCAATAGTTCAGTATAAGCCCTGGCCCTAGGTCAGGGCGGGGCAGCAAACACACAGTCTGGAGCTCAGGCCTCTCAGTGTCTGGTGCAAGGGGGAGACTGGCACCCGTGACTGGGGTGGCAGGGGGGACGCAGGCCCACATGCTCCACTGCGTCCCAGCCTGGAGCCCTAGCAGCGGCAGAAGACTCGCTGCTGTGTCAGTGGGGATCCTGACCGCAACACACTGACATTGGTTCTGGCCCTGCTGCGGCCTGGCCAGGGTCGGCTGCTCCTGGGCTACTTCTAGACTCCCCCTCGTAAGGTACCTGGGTTTGGCTGGTGTCCTCAGCGGTTTCCAGCACCATTGGTTCCTCTGGGTAACTAGCGAAGGGTAGGTGCAGCTCCTCCTCGGGGTAACTGGTGAGCGGTAGGCTCATCTGCTCCTCCTCGGGGTATCTGGCGAGGAGTAGGCACGGCTCCTCCTCAGGGTAGCTGGTGAGGGGTAGGCTCGGCTGGCCTGGCCAGTCATTGGGTCAGTCGCAGCCTGCCGGCGTTCCCCAACCCGGAGCTAGGCCACAGGCATCTGGCCTCTCCAGCGGCTTGCTTTAACTGAGCTTTGCAGCGGAGCTTTTCTACTTCCTGTCCTGTGCCGTGACCTCTGGGGGTGGGTGCAGGATCCACTGGCTCCGCCCACATTGGTGCTAGGGGAGGCTCGTCCCTCAGCGGGGCTTGGGGTATCCCACCGCCTCGCCACAGGGACATTACAAAGAGATTATTCATTACAGTATATACTACTTTAATAAGTAATCTTTATAATATTACAAATTACAAAGAGAGAGTCCTCCCAACTCTGATTTTTAAATAGATACATAAAACTAAAAAATTGATCAAAATAAACCCTGAAAAACGAAACAATAAATTCTGAAAAACTGCAGCATGACTTACTAGTAATGACTTCTTGTAGCTTTTTTTGCAGCACTGTATGCAAGTTTTTTCCTTCCACATTGGATCAGCAACACATTTTAGCTTTGTTTTACTTTTTTCATTAATTTATTTTACTCTCTTAGAAGAATTAGTAGCTAGCCAGGCAGAGATTACAGTGCCAGACCTGCAGGGGGAATAAGATGGAGTAGTATTAAACCTGCATTTAGAGTTGGAAACTGGTTCTATGTGTTCAAGTTGCTGAAAGCAGCTTCTTTAAGAAAACATACTGAATTGGAGCTGCTCTTGCATTCTAGAGCTGTTCAGTTGTCTATAGATTTATTTGCTCAGCTGAGGAGACAATGGACCACTGATGCTGGAAGTGCAATACTCCTGGTATTAGTACTTACGTTTACACAAACTGGTTTTGCAATAAGTTAATTAAAATAAATGCAGTCATATCTATCTATCTATCTAAATATGTTTATAATCCAGTTATACATACACAATTTCAAATTCACTGTGAGTTCATTCAACTGTATATCTGGAATATCAATTCATATATTGTAGACACCCATGTATTAGAAGTGGGCTAGAACAAAACCCCCAGATCTAAACCTCTTCAATCGATGAAAAGATTCCAGATCCAGATTTCTGGGTTTGGTCCCACCAGTATTCATACACAACATAGGATGGATTCCTGCTTTAAATGCCAAATTCAATTCAATCTGAATTATGGAGCTGCAACTAGTGCCTCCATTATAATAGGAACCCAAATCAGAACACTGGATCCAGACACTCTTGACCTTTGGGGAAATTCAGATTCAGATCTCTACTTATGAATATTTTTTGTATATAGCTATTCCGATAATGAAAGTGTATATACTTTACTTTTAAAATACCGCTAAGGATCCTTCCCATAATGTGATGGCAGGCACAATAATCACATGTTAATGCTACCACACTACCTTTTCCAATGAATCTATGCCTTAGGATCCGATTCTGGAAACACTTATGCACATTGTGGTGCATAGCCCCATCGGTTCCCAGAGCTAAGTGTAGACACATATACACAGTTATACCATTTCACCTCTGAGTTAAACCATTTTTGAAAATGCTTTAATTTTCTTCCTGGTTGGATGGGTCACTATCTTGTGTTTCAAGGGGTTCAGTCAACATAATTAACTTAATTACCAGATTTTTTGTTGTTGTTTTAAATAACATTAAACTAAACCAAGACATGGCAAGGGGAAAATTCTCCTCTCACAGTGGTTTAAACCCATTGTAACTTCATTGGACCAGAATATGATTCCAGGTACACTGCCACAATTTCACTGAAGTCAATGGAATTCTTTCCAGACTTGCACTGGTGTAAATTCTGCCTGCTGGTCATTATTTCAAGTATATCTGTTCCTAAAATAAGATGACCTAAAATGCCCAAAAAACATATTTATCAGTAAACTCATATTTTCTCCTCAGTTAGGATAAGAGAGGAAAAATAAGCTTTATAAAAAAAAAATGCCACAGCAGTTCACATTTTACTTTGAAATCATATCTGTATATTACTGCCATTCTCTTTCTCCTTTCATCTGAACTGTTTTTCATTTGCTTTGACCCACTCAATGGAGTTGGTGGTAGAAGAAAGTATCTGCCGTTGTGTAGCCATCTACTGAAAACTCTTCTGTTTCCATGTAACCATCATGTACCTCTTTGAGACAAAACAAGATATTCTTACTCTTCTTAACAATAAGCAGTTTCTGCTAATAGGGACTACTAAGGGCTGGTGCATAAATAAAGACCGGACACAAAAAGCTATGCCAGATTAATTCTTTCTCTGTAGCTAAGACTCATAGTAACAAGTGATACAGTTGTGAACTGTACATTGAGAATTAATGTATTTAATCTGAAAGTGGTTTCTAATTATAAGCACAAAATATCGTTGGGCTGTAGGATAGCACTGTTCTAGATTAAAGGAAAGGAAATGTGCTAAAAAATCTGCTCTACAAATTATTTGGGGGGAGTTCTATGGCCTATCTTACTGGAGGTCAGACTAGATTATCAGCATTGTCCCTTCTGGCCTTGGAATCTATTAATAATTTTATCGATACATGGAACACATAAATAGAATTACTGTCACATCTTGTAGTGATTGTTTTTATTTCATATGCCAAAAATCAAGTCAATGTAGAAAAAGATTGTGAAGAAAAATAACTTAGGGTGAAATCCCAGCCCCATTGAAATCAGTGAGAGTTTTGCCATTAACTTCAGTGGGGCCAGCAGCCCACTTAATATCCAAATTGGATTCATCTGATCAAATAATCTTACAATGTGATATTTATCTCAAGAATTTTATACATTCAGGAAGTGTGCTACAGTATGCTAATATTTAATCTTTAAGGCTAGAGCCGCCCCTGTATGAAACACATGCAAAAGGTAAATGGACACATGGTTAAATTAGGACTGCTGTTGATTAATCGCTGTTAACTCATGCAATTAACTCAAAAAAGTTAATTGTGAATAAAAAAATGAATCATGATTCATTTCAGTTTTAATCACATTGTTAAACAATAGAATATCAGTTGAAAATTTTAAATAGTTTTGGATGTTTTTCCACATTTCATATCTATTGATTTCAATTACAATACAAAATAAAAAGTGTACACTGCTCACTTTATATTATTTTTTATTACAATTATTTGCACTACAAAAATGAAAACAAAAGAAACAGTATATTTCAATTAACCTCATACAAGTATGGTAGTGCGATCTCTTTATCGTGAAAGTGCAACTTACAAACATAGATTTTTTTTGTTACATAACTGCACTCAAAAACAAAACAATGCAAAACTTTAGAGCTTACAAGTCCACTTAGTCCTACTTCTCGTTCAATCAATCGCTAAGACAATCAAGTTTGTTTATATTTATGGGAGATAATGCTGCCAACTTCTTATTTACAGTGTCACCACAAAGTGAGAACAACATTTGCATGGGACTTTTGTAGCCAGCACTGCAAGATATTTACATGACAGATATGCTAAACATTCGTATGCTCCTTCATGCTTCAGCTACCATTCCAGAGGGCATGCTTCCATGCTGATGATGCTCATTAAAAAATTAATGCATTAATTAAATTTGTGACTGAACTCCTGGGGGGAGAATTGTATGTCCCCTACTCTGTTTTACCTGCTTTCTGCCATATATTTCATGTTATAGTGGTCTTGGATGATGACTCAGCACATGTTGTTCATTTTAAGAACACTTTTGCTGCAGATTTGACAAAACACAAAGAAGATGCCAATGTGAGATTTCTAAAGATAGCTACAGCATTTGATCCAAGATTTAAGAATCTGAAGTGCCTTCCAAAATCTGAGAGGGATGAGGTGTGGAACATGCTTTCAGAGGTCTTAAAAGAGCAACACTCTGGTGCAGAAGCTACAGAACCTGAACCACCAATAAGGAAAATCAGCCTTCTTCTGGTGGCATCTGACTCAGATGATGAAAATGAACCTGGGTTAGTCCGCACTACTTTGGATTGTTACCGAGCAGAGCCTGTTATCAGCATGGATGCATGTCCTCTGGTATGGCAGTTGAAGCAGGAAGGGACATATGAATCTTTAGCACATCTAGCATGTAAATATCTTGCAATGCCAGCTACAACGTGCTGTGAGAACACCTGTTCTCACTTTCAGGTGACATTGTGAACAAGAAGCAGGCAGCATTATCTCCTCCAAATGTAAACAAACTTATTTGTCTGTGCGATTGGCTGAATGAGAAATAGGACTGAGTAGACTTGTAGGCTCTAAAGTTTTATATTGTTCTATTTTTAATGCAGTTTTTTGTACATAATTCTACATTTGTAAGTTCAACTTTCATGATAAAGAGATTGCGCTACAGTACTTGTATGAGGTGACTTGAAAGATACTTTTTTGTTTTTTACAGTGTAAATATTCGTAATAAAAATAATAATATAAAGTGAGCAGTGTACACTTTGTATTCTGTGTGGTAATTGAAATCAATATATTTGAAAATGTAGAAAACATCTAAAATATTTAAATGAATGGTATTCTGTTATTGTTTGGCAGTGCGATGAATCACGAATAATTTTTTTAATCACTTGACAGCCCTAGGTTAAATGTATTTATTTCCAAATTGACTCAGATATGCATATGCCTCTTTAAAATGGAAAGTGTGATTGTTCCATAGAAAAATATAGATATTTTATTTCATTTACTGAGGTAGTAGCTATATATTTACAAAAATGTGTTGACAGTTACACTTATTTAAGTAATACTTATTGGTATTCTTCAACATTCAATATAGTTTACAGAATGTCTTTAACTAAGCAAGTTGCTATTGACATTTAATGAAATTTGAAAATGTAGATGTTACCATTCCTATAAGGCAAAACATTCTAAACTGCAAAGGAATTTTTAAATTCAATGTACAATAAACCTATGAAGCTCCTTGCTGTAGGATATAATTTACAGCAATTTATAGTTTCCAACAAGGTATTAAAAGAATTAGATATTTATACTAAGAACAGTACTTGCAGTTACACTAGCTGGAAAGTAATTACCAAGGTTAGTAATCCTCATACTTCAAGACATAAAACATGGGCTCTGGGACTTTGCAAACCTCTGACAACAAACTGTGAGTGTAGTGCAGCAGAGGGAAGGGAGAAGCCGCATGTTAGAGGGGACATTTGTAAACTGGACATTTCCTTGGGCAAGTGGGGAAACTGAGGTGAAGGGCAACTGCCAGAGATATTGTGAGAGGAAAGGAGTAGATGGAGGTTTTACTTATTATTCACATACTGTTGATTCATTGTTGCTGTATTTTCCTAAATGAATGTTGTGCTCCATATAACCTTAATAAAAGTGTTCTTGTTTCATACACAGACTGTATTCTGTGTAGCTATGACATTAAAGGACATTTTCATTATATTTTAGATGTCTTCTGTGCATTTGGAAGTTATGATATCAGATACCCAGAATCTTGCTGCTCCACAGTTGGCATCCTTGTTTCTTCCATCATGTTCACACACAAAGACAACATTGTAACTCAGCTTTTACCCTGTAGGATGGGATTTAAGTAATCAACAATCCATTCTTGGAAAATTCCATCTGAAGCCTAACCAAGTTTGTCATTTTGTTGGACTCCTTTGACTTCAGTGTGCCATAATCCATCAGCAGGAGCATAAAAAGGATTAGGGTAAAGTAGTTCACAGGCAATCATCCCACTTAGATGGATATACCATGGATTCTACTGTATTCATCTGAAATGGTCTAACTGTATTCCTGGATGTGTTTGGCTCGGTATATGTAAATATATTAAATTAGCTCATATATTCTTTCAACTAATGTTCATGGAAAATGCTCTGCACTAACTAGTTCACACTTCAAGTGTGAGATATCAGGCAGGGAGAGCCCATTTTTCATCACATCCATGTCGTCAGTGGCCAGATGACCACCTCATGGCATTCTCTTGGGAAGTAGAGGAGAAGCACCCATCAGTAACAGGCCCAATTTCTTTTGGGATTGTGTTCCAAGGTTAGAAGACCCATTCTCCTTGGCATCAGAACAGAAGAGGTGAAGAAGAAGCAGTGGCAAAGAGTAGCCGGGGGCAGGGATAGGTCATTTTACATCAAGTTCTTGCTTACAGTGGTCAGAGCACCTACTCCTTCCTCCTCTTCTCTGCCTATTGGAGAGGAGAAACAGCAGCCAGGAGCAGCAGAGATCAAAAGAGGCCATTTTCCATCTGGCCCTCTATTCCCCAGGAATCCAAGGAATACATTTGACAGGGAACAACCTGCCTGAGAAAAACCAGTGGGGAATGACTGGGTTCTTTATTGGAGAGGAACGTTAATGTTTCTTAGAGTAAGGCCATGTCGTGGTTCTGTTCTTACTGGGATAAAACCCAACTCTGAAAGGTCTTTGCTTGGAAACTATCGCCCAGTCCCTTATTCCTTCTTTCTGGGATATATTGTTGAGAAGGTGGTAAAGGTCTATATCCAGCAACATCTGTTTATCCATTTTCCTTTGGATCTTGTATTGGTGTCCATCACTATTTGATCACAGCATATGATCACCAGCCATGTTAATTAGATTGTCATAGTAAGGTCACTAGTGGGCTTTGTAGAGTTTTTGGCTCTTCTTCCTTCTTAAGTTATAGATTCATAGACTCTAGGACTGGAAGGGACCTCAAAAGGTCATCGAGTCCAGTCCCCTGCCCTCATGGCAGGACCAAATACTGTCTAGACCATCCCTGATGGACATTTATCTAACCTACTCTTAAATATCTCCAGAGATGGAGATTCCACAACCTCCCTA
>NC_133771.1:100367050-100527034 GCF_003597395.2 Chelonoidis abingdonii
TCCCTGTTTGCAAAGCTCCCCTGGTTGCTTGTGTGTGGCTTTATAAAGCCCTGGCCTGAGTGAATGCCCCGCCCAGTGGTTGAGGCTCAGCGAATTACCAGAGGCTTCTAGCTTTCAAACCTTCCTTTGTCGCTCAGCCTCCAACTGCCAGCTACAGTGAACGGTCCTTCAAACAACCAAACAAACAAACAGACTGACAAACACAAGCTCAGCACACAGCAAGTAACCCCCAAACACAAACAAACACACACACTGCAGACAGTCACTTACCCCAGATGCTGTATTTGCTGGTTATCTATACCTGGTTGGGATAGATTTTGGGAAGGGAGAAGTGGTAATTGTTGTTCATATTCTGGTTATGGTGGAAAAGGTTTATCAAAAAAGGTCTTTCAGCATGACCTAAAGGGGGTCAGACTCTGGATTAGTCTAATCTCTTATAGAAATTCATTCAACAGCCAGACCTTATGCATGTCATTCTGAGCTTTGTTGATCTGATATTTTCTAATTTTTGGATTCCAGCCCTCAGAATGGTTAGGGAGAGATATTAATTATAATGGCTGTTGACCAGTTCAGGGGACTAGACAAAGGCCAAACATCTTTCCACAGCCTTTGATTCCACTTATGAGATGCTGTTGATGTGACTGCAGACCCTGGCAGAGGTGGCTAGAATTGCTCGTTGCTTTCAGAGCAGTCCCAAAGGCTGGAGTTCATTGATTGCTCCTCCTCCTCAAGATCTTTTAGATGTGACATCCTAGAGGACTCAAATCTGTCTCTTCTCTTGTTGTCTGTATGGAACTTCTGGGGATATTTGAGGTTATAGTGGCTGGAGTACCGTCAATATGCTAATGACACTAAGCTCGGCAGCTCTGCTTCACCGCACTCTGATATAGCCTTTTCCATGCTCTCTCAGTGTCTGGTAGGAGATGGAAGTCATTTAATTTAAGATTAATCTGGATAAGACAGCGGTGATGCTGACTGCCATGGGATGTGTTTTGACAAACAGGCAAAGTATATAGCTGATTGCTCAAGTAAGAGTGCCAACCTTGAGTGGGACACGCCAGCAAGAGCATAATAAACTTGTGCTCTACAAGTACAAATTATATTGTTCTTACTCAGGCAGAAACTCCCTTTAAATATAAATACAATCTGAGTATTTTTGAGTGGCATATATTTCTGTGTATATGTTCTCTATCATCACATTTAAAACTCCTTTCGTTAATGCTGCTATGAGCCACTGTAGTTCCCATGTGAAATGATTTTTTTCTTGGATGCATGAAGGACTGGAAGATTTTACATAAGGAAAAGACTAACAGAGATACACTGAAACTGCAAATTGGTACTTAGAATTTACTTTTATAGAAGAGGAATTAAAAATAAATTAGCATTTTTTTAAATTGGTTTCTGTTGGACAACTACAAAACCACTGTGATTATTAAGTAGAGTTGAACAAATTATTCATTACAAATAACTTATTTGCTGAATGTAGCATGTTTTTCTGTTTGTGGAATGACCATGAAAACCTCTATGCAATGTTGTTGTAGCTGTGTTGATCCCAGGATATTAGCGAGACCAGGCAGGTGAGGTAATATCTTTTATTGGACTGACTTCTGTTGGTGAGACAGGCAAGCTTTGGAGCTTATACAAAGTTCTTCTTCAGGTCTCGGAAACTAACTCAGAGTGTCACTGCCAAATACAAGGTAGAACAGATTGTTTAGCATAAATAATTAACACACATTTCAAGTGACCAATCAAGGTGAAGTGGCCCATTAACAAACCTCCAGTCATAGGAAGGGGAAAAAAGTAAATGGAGGGGAGAAACAGCTGGGAGTGGGCATTGTTAGTGAGTTACAGATTGTTGTAACAACCCATAAATCCAGGATCTCTATTCAACAGAAGTTGGTCCAATGAAAGATATTACCTCACACACCTTGTCTCTGTGAAAAACCTGCAATTAAACAAATATTTCTTTGATTGCTTTTCTTCAGTGCGTGTTTTATCAGAACAAATTTTATCCTATGGATTGCTTGCAAAGTTTCCTATGAGTATTGATGCTAATATCTGATAGCTAAAATTCAAAATATGAGCTGTATGACTGTTCACCAAAGACATATGGGAAAAGATCCTGGCTCCCTCTCTGGCTGCTTTTGCGCTGCTGTGCTGTAAAGCAAGTTTTAACGAACTTCCAGAAGACCCTCCTGGCATATGAGAATCCCCAAGTGGCATAATAACCTGTTGGCTTCACTGCTACCTCCTTCTGGAACTTGGTGTAGGGGATATGGCTGGGGGAAAGAGGATGTCACATCCTTGTAATCATTTGTGCCAGTAAAACTCGCTCAAATAATCTCAAAAAGTGAACACGAAAGTAACGTGAATATGGCCAAAGCAAATTAATTAAAAATGTAAGCAAACATTCATGAACACTATGTGTCATTATTTGCTCAGTTCCAGTGACTTACATTGAGCTGACACCTCAGATGATTAGTTCTCCCTTATGGATTTAAATAGAAATAGAGCAATGAATTCAAGTTACAATGTGGTCTTTCATCAAATTACTTCAAGAATAGTACAAACAAGTGATTCTATACTTCACACTACACATTTTATCAATAGCCACTCACAGGGTATAGGGAATATCTCTAAAGATAAGTGACCATTGAACTCTAACTTACATTTCAATATCCCTTGCTTTCTTACAGTCTGGCTCTTCAAGTAGCTACATGCAGGTGGATCCCTGTGCTTGGGTAGAGCCTCATTGTCTTTTAAAGGGGCTCTGTGCAGCCTCTGAAGTCCAGCTGTCTACAGAAGCTTGCTGGACTAGATCCTAAGTTATAACCCTTGCAAACTAGGAAATACCACTTTCTCTACTCCTCCTCCTCCCCCACACCTTTTCATTTGTGCATTGCCATATTTTGGGGACTTGCAAATAGACAGAGCGTGAATGATTTGAAGGCAAAAAAGTCACTTGTCAAAGCTGGTTGGCTCTAAATTCTTCCTTCCCTTCTTCGTGAAGTGATAGGATGTGATGACAACCACCCCTCCTTTGGAGCTTCTAGTATCTGCTGCATTAGAACTGGTGGCAGCTTCGGGGAATTTACTTGTTCCATTCATCTGGCCTGTCACAATAGGCTTTGTTCTCTCTTTAATGCATCAGTTTTAGGTTTATGGATGGATGAGCAATGTCTGACTTTCTCTTGGTTGTTTGGTGGTGTTTTTTTTTTTCCTGCTCTACATAAGGTTCCCAGCTACACATCAGTTGCCCTGCATACAAGCCACTGGAGAAAGAAATATAGATGCAAGAGGTGGAAAGCCATGCTGATTACTTATAACCATTATGATCAAACCTATCATCTACATCATTGCAGAGTTTACTTTTGCTGGATTGTTATGTTCTGTTTTAGAGATATCTTTTCATTACTGATAAAACATCAAAAGCCTTAAGACTTTGGCATTCATATCCAGGATAGTTTCAAAGTCTTTCATCAACACTTGAAACTGGATTAGCACCAGTAACTATCTTACATTCATCATCTGACAAAAAAAAGAAGTAGATACACACTTGGCTGAGCAAGAATCTATGAAATGTGAATATTAATTAAAAAATACCATGCATATGAGATGAAATTTTTCAGCTTTTCTGCAGTAAGGTTTTCTTTAAAGTAATGAGTTGATAAAGGTCAAGATTGTGAAAGAACCAAAACACCAGTGTTGGTGTATTCAGAAGCCATAAACACAGGAAACAGGTTAACAGATACATAGGGAAGGATAGGAAAATAAGTTGAATAGTCTGAGACAGGCTTGACTTATTTAAAGAGGTACTGAACAGAAAGAGACCCTTGTTACTCAGGCCAGTGTTTTTCCAATTTGCTTTCCTAACATTACAGTTTATTCCAGCACCCAATTTGTTATACTAGTGGGTAAGTCAGTTTTTAAATTAAACCCCTTCTCAAAATATGATAAAAATAAAAAATGTCTTCTGGTTTGCAATACTTGACTATTAGCACCTGATCATATTTCCTTTTAGTCACAGAATTGTATTAATCAGTTTGGAAGAGATCAATATTATAAGGAGCAAAAGTGACAAAATAATGATACCATAATGTACATATTCTTAAATGTGCGGCAAACACCAATATCACATCTTTTTACATTACCCATTCTTGTATCTAGACTTCAGTTTTCAGATGAAATATACTAAAATTCTCACTCAAGAAAGGAACATATTTAAATTACAAGAACCTTCACTGACAGAGAAACACGTACTCAAGGGCAAGTTTGGTGCTGAAATCCATGTACAAATTCCTTCACTAGAACAGAATCAATAATGTTAAAAAACCTTAAGATATTTTATCTACTTAATTTTCTTGAAGTACACTAATCAGCTCTAAGTTTTTCAGTGTAGGAGAATGATTTGGCCCAGAGTCAGACATATAATAATATGTTATGTTTTATAATTAAAATAAAAAACATCCATTAAAATATCATAAAATTAATTAGGCAAAGGAAAATATATAGCATTCATTTCAATCTTTATATTACATCAACTTTGCCCATCTGGAGATGTCTGTAACAAAGATCATGTTTAATCACACAATCATTGTTTTCATTATTTTATTATTGGTCACAGGGCTGGCTCCAGGGTTTTTGCCACCCCAAGTGGCAGGGGAAAAAAAAAAGCCATGATCCTTCACTGCTGAATTGCTGCCGAAGAGCCGGACGTGCTGCCCCTTCCCCTTGGCCGCCCCAAGCACCTGCTTGCTCTGCTGGTGCCTGAAGCAGGCCCTGATTGGTCATTTATGCAGATCATTGCATAATTTCAAATTTGAAATATGTAATTGTAATCAGAAAAGTGTTGTTTTTTTTTAACTTGTATCTGCTTCCAATGGGCCATATTCTACTTTTAGAGCTAAATCCTCAGCTGGTGTAAATTGATGCAGCTGACTGGAGCTATGCTGATTTATGCCAGCTGTGAATCTGAACCTTCAGTTGGCATGCTGAATGAAGTACTGTTGATGCCAATGGGAGTTTGTCTATGCAGACTAGTACAGACCCTAAGTGCCTTCTGAGTCATAGTCCCTTAGTTTACTGACAAAAGCAAATGTTTATTACTGTCAGCACTGCTGAGCCAGTAACTGCAACTACTGAGCTGCAGAAAAGTAAGCTATGTTTTATCCTGCCTCATGCATCATCAACAAAATAATCTGTTAAATTCTGATTCCAGGATCTACATCATTGATGATGACTAATAAGGAATGAGCATCAAGGCTGAAAAAAGAGAGTCTGATTTTCAAATACCAGAAAAAGCATGCAGAAATGGCAAATCACAAGCTCGCTCTTCCTGTCAGATATGGCACTTCAATTCACATCACTGCATATGCTGAAAAATTAGCTGAAACAATGAGGCATGTAGACATATTTTAATACAACTGATTCATATCCTGATATCTTGTAGGAGGACCTGTAGAATTTTTCAATATGTGAAAAGAAAAATGACTAATACTAAAATAAGCTCATGATACTGATCTATGCTGGTAGTTTAGTACTTATGTGGCCCCCTTAACCGTAGCATCTGAATGCAAGAATAGTGTTGTAGGTTGTAAACAAGTGTTTTCTCGTTTGACCCACTCCTTTGACATTGGTATGACTTTTAGTACTGGTGGAGTATGCTATGTTTTACATTGGTTTTGTTTAAAGAAATAGATCTAGAAGTGTTTAAGCAAGGGCATATTTTCACTTGGCCTGGTTCTTTGCTATGTGTAGTCATTTACACCTGTGCAAAGTAGCTGTAAAAACCTATTATACCAGAAATCTATATCCCCTCTCTTACATCTACGTTGCATTGGTGTAAAAGACTACATAAAAATGTAAAGAAATGGAGAATCAAGTACTCTCTCTTAATGGAACATTTGTGAAAGAGCATGACAAATGTATAATATGCCTCTAGGTTTTAATAAAATAGAAAAAAAGCAAAAAATTGCACAAACAAACTCTGGAGTTGTGGCAATTGTTCTTTATTAATACATAACAAAACAATGTTTTCCTTTGTCTACAGAAGTTTAACTGTTGACTGAAATTATAATATTTGGGAATTGATCCTCAGCATAACTCCGTAGAATCAAGGGCTACATAAATTTACAGCTCAGGAGGAACTTGCCTTTCATGTTTTTAAAACAAACAATAACCCCCCACTTCCTAAATTTAATCCTTTCTGTGGGTTTCTCAGTGCTTTCTGTCTCTAAGGTGTTTATTTTTGTTTCAAGTCTGGTTGTGGAACCCTTACTCACATTAGTGAACACTTAACTCATCAAACAGTCCAGTGTTTCCCAAACTTGGGACACCGCTTGCGTAGGGAAAGCCCCTGGCAGGCTGGGATGGTTTGTGTACCTGCCGCCTCCGCAGGTTCAGTCGATCGTGGCTCCCACTGGCTGCAGTTCACTGCTCCAGGCCAGTGGGAGCTGCAGGAAGTGGAAGTCCCTCAGTCCCTTCCAGCAGCCCCCATTGGCTTGAGGCAGAGAACTGTGGCCAGTGGGAGCCGCGATTGGCCGGACCTGCAGATGTGGCACATAAACAAACAGGCCCGACAGGGGCATTCCCTACACAAGCAGTGTCCCAAGTTTGGGAAACACTGAAACAGTCCTATGCATTTCAATGAACTACTTGCAAAAGTGTTTACTAACATAAGGGTTCCTCAGTTGGGTCTCTAGATTAAATGCTTTCAGTGCAGAACCTGTCTTCATTTTATCATTTACATCACTGAACACAGTGTTTAAAACATAAGAAATAAAATATTATATTGACACCTTAAGCTTCAGTTTAGGATGCTAGTCCTTACTCAGCTACCTATTTAGAATAAATGTTTACCTGAGTAGAATAGACAATATACTATCAATCCTATTATATTTTCAAAGCAACATACTCACTTTTATTAATTATGCCACATAACATCTTTGTAAAACAAGTAAATATTCTTATGCCCATTTTACAGATGGAAAAACTCAGTCAAAGAGAGATTAAGTGACATGGTTTTAGTTGCACAGCGAAGCAGTGGTAGAGTAGAGATTAGAACCCAAGCTCCCAATCCTGCACTCCAGTATTTCTCAGCTGGTGAGTTGGCACCCTGGGGAGAATCATGAAAGGCATTAGGGAGTTGTGAGGTGTTGAAAATGATATTAGAGTTCTAAAGAAAAAAAAATCCAGAATAACTGTGGAGTGGCCGAAACCTCAAAGTTTGTGAGGGAGTTGAAACAGCTGCAGTTGTAGTAACTCCATCCCATTTGTATTCATGCAGGTGACTGTCTTCCACTACCTGGTTCCCCTCACTCTTACTGTTCAAAGACAAGTATTCTGTCATCTCAATACACAGACGTACACATAAATTATATAAACTTATCACTGCTACTCCCTTTTTTCTTACAGCAAATACAAAGAGGTCACAAAATTTTGTTATTTCAAATAAGGGGTCACCAACCTAAAAAGACTGAGAAACAGTTAGCTACATTATGCCGTCTCTCTTGCTGTACTGTGAAATGAGTGTCAACTTCAGAATCACATGCCCCAGCCCTAGCTCTGCTCTGGCCATGCAAAGCAGCCCTAATGCTCCTTTATCTAGCTGGTGGAATAGTTTTACATTGTTTTGAGTGAAGTTATGTAACAAAAAAAAGTCTACATTTGTAAGTTGTACTTTCAGGATTGTGACTGCACTACAGTACTTGTATGAGATGAATTGAAAAATACTATTTCTTTTATCATTTTTACAGTGCAAATATTTGTAATAAAAACTAATATAAAGTGAGCACCGTACACTTTGTATTCTATGTTGTAATTGAAAGCAATACATTTGAAACTGTAGAAAAACATCCAAAAATACTTAATACATTTTAATTGGTATTCTGTTGTTTAACAATGCGATTAATCACAATTCGTTTTTAAAATTGCAGTTAATTTTTTTGAGTTAATCATGTGAGTTAACTGCAAGCAATCAACAGCCCTAACTGTAATGTTAAAACTCAGGCCTTTGTGTGTGCAGGGTCTCTATATGCCTATTACATTGTAACTGCTATATGGTTTGTATATCTTGTGTATTATGTATCTTTTATTTTGGTGCACTTTATGATATGATTTTTAAATGTAAATTCTATTGTGTTTTACTATGACCTAGGTATGTTTTTCTTGCTTTATTATATATATTGTAACTACTTATTTCTTTTAAATAAATATGATTTTGTTTTTGAAAAATGTCTGCCTGTGTGTGTCAATCCTTGTCCTTTCAGAGTCAGCAAGCCCCTTGGTAACAGGAGGGCAATTCCTTTAAAGCAAGTCACAACCTTATTACCCATTTGGACAGAATAAGTTGCATAATCATAAGCAAACCAGTCCTGGAGTGCCTGAAGTCCAAATTTTGGGGCAATAAGGGGTTCATTAACTCATCTAGATATTTGCCTAGTTTCACAACAGACTACATAAAAAGCACTAGCAAAGTTAGTACAAGCTAGAATTTCATACGACTTGTTTATACTGTTCTGTATACTGTACACTGAAATGTAAGTATAATATTTATATTGCAATTGAGTTATATCATAAAAATGAGAAAGTAAGCATTTTTTCAGGAATGCTGTGCTGTAACAGTTTTGTATTTTTCTGTCTTATTTTGCAAGCAAGTAGCTCTTAAGTGAGGTGAAACTTGGGGTACACAGGACAACTCAGACTACTGAAAGAGGTAAGTAGTCTGGAAAGATTGAGAGCCATAGGGCTAGGGGAGCTCCTGGCTGTAACAAGTCACTGTCAGGCACAGCTAGGGGGCAGAAATTGGCAGTGCAGACCCTGGCGCTGTTGGGTGGTCCCTGGTGCAAGTGCAGCTCGCGGGCTAAATTGTCAGACGGGCTTTACTTTAATTGCTGTGGCTGAATGACGTGCCGAGAAGAACACGACTCCCCCAGTAACAGAGCAGGTGTAGACTCCCGCTCTCCCCGCCACAGAACGCCTGGGCTAGGGCGGCGGGGACTAAGCCTCTTCCGAGAGGCGGGGGGAGGAAGCGGAGGATCCTGGGAGCAGCGCGCGCATTATTTCCCGCAGCCCAGCGGCGCGCGCTTAGCCTCAACTGTTAGAGCAAAAGGGGAGGAGCCATCGCCTTCAATGTTGCGGAGGCGCGTCAGCACCGAGTCTCGGTGCGGCTGCGCGGCGATTGAGCGGCGGATTCGAACGGTCCCGGGGCCAGGAAGGGGCGGTTGGACCCGCGCGTGAATTGCCTCCCCGCCCTCTCCCCCACGCGGTGGCGGGCAGGATGAAGCGAGCGGCGCCCCGCAGCACCCTGCGGAACCTGATAAAGAGACACAAGCCCCAGCTTCGTCTGGCGGCCAACGCCGACCTGCTGGTGAGGGGAGCGGGGGGAGGCCCCCGAGTGCAGGGCGGGGACAGGGCCAAGGGATCTGCCCAGACGCGCGGCGGCTAATTCCTGCCCCTAGCAAACAAGCGCCCCTCCCCCAGCGACAGCGGCTCTGCAGCTTCTAACTGCCAGGCCGCGACAGGGGTAAGGAACCAGCTGCCCCGGGGGGGGGGCGGGGATGGGACACCGAGGGTGGGTCACCCTAGTGCGAGGGGATGCGGGGCTGCACCGCCCTTGGGGCTGTGGTGCGCCCCCCATATGTAACTGGTCCCTAGTTGCTTTGGGATTTTGGTTAACTGGAGAGTTGAGCTGCCCCTGCTTCGCTTATGTGTCTAGGTAGCTTCTGGGCACTGGGTGTGAGCTCAGCAGAGGTGCATTACAAGGTGCTGTCATCAGGGACACCAGACTGACCATCATATTGTTAATACTTAGGCTTGGAAGGATTAGGTTTTATCGGTAAATGGTTGATTTCACTGTAGTACACAGAAGCTAATGAAAAATATTGTTGTCAATAATAGATATTTGCAGATGGGCAAAGTAAGAAAAATGCTAATTGACAATATTATTTTATTTAAGGATATATACTTTAACTTGTGATAACTTGGGTTTTAATGGCTATAATACTTTAATTTTTTGAAGCTCAGGGCAGGTCTATACTTAAAATGCTGCATTGGCTACAGCTACACCACTTTTGTGCTTAAGTAAAGATGCTCCTATGCCAGAAGTGTGCAAACTATAGCCTGCGGGCCACATCTGGCCTATGGGACCGTCCTGCCCAGTCCCCGAACTACTGGCCTGGGAGGCTAGCCCCTGGCCCCTCCCCTGCTGTTCCCCCTCACCTGCAGCCTCAGCTTGCCTCGCCGCCGGAGCAATGCTCTGGATGTTGGGGCTGTGAGCTCCTGGGGCAGTGCAGCTACAGAGTCACGGCCTGACCCGGTGCTCTGTGCTGCATGGTGGCGGTGGTGTGGCCCAGCTCCAGCCAGGCAGTGCAGCTCTAGTGCTGCCAGCCACCGGTGCTCCAGGCAGCACAGTAAGGGGGATGTGGGGGGCGTGTTTGGATAGAGGACAAGGGAGTTCAGGGGATGGTCAAGGGGAGGGGATGTGGGGCAGTCAGAGGGGGAACAGGGGGTTGAATGGGGGCAGGAGTCCCAGGGAGGGGCAGATAGGAGGTGGCGGCTGGGCCACGACCCCGTCCCCTAACCGGCCCTTCATAAAATTTATGAAACCCGATGTGGCCCTCAGGCCACAAACTTTGCCAACCCCGTCCTATGCCGATGGGGGAGAGTCTAGTGTTGGCCTCGTTAATCTATCTCCACGCTAGCAATGTTGATGTGAGAGAAGCTCTCCTGCTGACATAGGGTACGTCTACACTGCACGATTATTTCGAATTAGCTTAAACCGATATTACAAAACAGATCTAATAAAATCGGTTTAGCGCGTCAACAGTGGGATCCCGACAAAAAAAATCGATTGTTGCGTCCATGGTCCCAAGCTACCCATCGATTTCAGAGCGGTGCATCTGTGGTAGCTGTTCCTCAGCTATCCCATAGTTCCCACTCGCGTGTTGAGAGCAGCAGTGCCTGAATGGGCGCAGAACACTGCCCGGGTGGTGCTGGGTACAGCCTCACCCCTCCCTTTGTGAAGGCAAGCAGACAACGCCTTTGGCGGCCTTTTTCCCGCGAGTGCATTGAGCAAACGCCATAGCACAGCAAATCTTTCCCTTTTTTTTCAACGTGGTGGTGGGGGGAATAAAACTGAGGGAGCTGTCCCTGAACGCACGCAGACACTGTGTTTGAACTAAAGACATTGGGAGCTCAGCCAAGAATGCAAATATTTCAGAGACTGCTGTGGACTGGGGGATAGCTGGAGTCTCAGTCCCCTCCTCCCTTCTAGCGTCCATTTGAGTCTCTGGCTTCCCGTTACGCTTGTCACACAGCGCTGTGTATCCTGGAGTTTTTTATTCAAACGCTTTGGCATTTCGTGTTCTGTGACGGAGCTGGATACAACAGATTTGTCTCCCCATACAGCGATCAGACTAGTATCTCCCCGTATGGTCTATGCTGGAGCTCTTTTTCGATTTTCAAAACTGCATCGCAGCCTTGCTGATCAGAGCCCACGCTGGAAAGCAAGGAAATGTAATTCAAAAGTTCGCGGGCTTTTTGTTTACCTGCCCGCTGCAATCCGAGTTCAGATTGCTGTCCAGAGCGGTAGTGCTGCACTCGGTGGAGCCGCCCGGAGGCCAATAACGTCATTTCCGTCCACATGAACCCTAATCCGAGTTATCACTATCGAATTTAGCGCTACTCCTCTCGTTGGGAGGAGTTCCGAAATCGATTTAAGGAGACGTTTGAAACGTCGATATTAATGACGACGTCGTGTGAACGGATACAGCGTTAAATCGGTATATCGGCCATTAAACCGATTTAAAGTCGCAGTGTAGACCTGGCCATAGTGCTATCTACACATGGAGTTAGATTAGTATAGCTATGTTGCTCAGGGGTATGGATTTTTCACACACCTGAGTAACAGTTATACTGATATAAGTCTGTAGGGTTTACCTGGCCTCAGTGTCTACTGTCTTTAAATTTTCTGACATACCAATAATTTCCTGCAACTATGAACAAATAAATTAATAAAATTGGAAAAATGCTTAAAATAAATATTGATATTATCCATCAGAATTATAAATAAAAATCACATTGTGCCAAGCCTGTTTTATTTTGCAGTTACCTCTACAGGCTGATCAGATCCAGACCCCTTTGTTACAGGTACTGTATGTACTGTAAATGACAGACTTTGCCTCCAAAGAGTGTACAATTTTTAATCTGTTATTTCTTTTAGAAAGGCTAAACAGGCTGGACTTTGAGGGAGATAAGGTAACACTAAGAGGATGTAGGCAATTTTTAGCTAATCAGAAGCAGTAATTGCATCTTCACACCTGCCTAGCTCTTATCATATTGCAGTTTTCCGTATATATTACTGCAAAGGTGAGTTAGCCATCAGTTAGTAACCGTATGGTTATTTGGCCAACTTATGATAAAATAACATATGAAACTGGTGTTTGGAGAGTTGTTTGTATATAGAAGCTATATTTTGGAAATGGGGACTTAAATGAGTGTAATGCTGTTGTGGGCCTGTGGCTGACTGTCAGTTAACTGAATTTTGGATAATAACAGAGATGCACTGCATGTATGCATCTTCAATTGTGCATTTTCTGGTAACGAGACCTGAATAACTTAGGCCTGAAGTTGAGCGATGGAATGTATTCCATCTAGTAATTTGAAGTGTACTAGCCACCAGGATTTCCTGGGTTCTGTTGTTCTCTGTATAGAACAAGTACATCTGGAAATACTAGGTGGACTCAAACAACTGGATAGAAGTCAGACATCTACTGCTGAATGTTCAGAAAACAGGGGTCAATGGAGTTACGCTGAGGCTGGGATGTACGGATGTTTTGGCCACACAGTATTTGTTCTGGCTGTAGAGATGGGATGGTAGCATAGGAAGTGTGACAGTAGCTGTTAGCCAAGGTAGGAGGATCCTTAGGTGGTAGGTTAATCAGACTTTATGGGAGTTTGTGCCAGTAGCACAAAGCTGCCCTCATGCACAGAAGTATCTGGGTCTATATGTTTGGGATGAGAATTGAATACTTTGATCCAGATTTGGAAGTGGTTTTCATGTTTTTGTTTGTAAATGAATTACTTATTTTAGAGGTGGAGGATGAAGATTTTTGTTTACTTTCACATATATAATTGAAGATACAAATTAGAAAAAGGTGTCTACAGTAGTACAAATTATTATATGTTTACATGCACAAAATATTTCACTTTAACGTATAAAACATTTTGAATTTAACATGGCATTTGGCAGAATTTCTGAGACTGGGATTTAGTGGATCTGAAGCTAGATCTAGATATACCAAATAAAAATAGAAATAATCATGTAGAAATAGCTATAGTCCATAACGTTGTATTTTAAGGAACTGCCCTAAAGTCACTTGCTTAAAACAATATATGGCAGACTCAGTGCTCAGAATGTGACATTAAACTAATCATTCTTGCAAAATTTAGTGTTAAAAACATCTGTAGTCAGTGAATATACTTGCTGTTGTAAGGAGAAGCTGGTTCTCCTGTGTTTTTAGAAAGAATGTCACAGGGTGGTGATCATCCATAGTTGTCAAGTGTATCACTTCTTTTGGCTACTGCTGATACTTTCTAGCAATATCAACTTCTATGAATTGACAAGTAGAAACTCAAACAGTTGATATGCCTGGATGTACATTGGACTCTGGTAGAAAGAGCACAGATCCCATGGTATAACTGTCTTCCTAACAAGATTTGAAAATTGTGTTCTGGCTTTTCTATCGCAGTCAGTATTTACGGCTTGTCTTTTCCCAAAATGACAGCATAATTTAGGGAGGATAAGGTTGCACATTTCAGATATGACAAGAACTATTAGCTAGTTCCTGAACTAGATAAGGGCTAGGTCACAAAAGGACTTAAGCAGCTAATTGCCACTTCAGGTGCCTAAATCCCAGTATCAGGCCCTACTGGGATTCACAATACCCTGCTCAGCTGCCACCTCATCCCTAGGTGCCTGTGTTTCTGCCTGCCTTCCTGAGCACTGCAGCCCCATGCCAGGCTTCTAGACACCTAAGCCCCAGAGTGATGCAGGAACTGAGGAAAGATAGGTGGTGTTCTATGCCTGTGGGGCCTGATCTTGTAAGTCTGCTCAGAACTTGGCTGCTGGATCAGTCCCCTGTAGGTGAGCTTGCACAAAATGTCTGAGGGTGAGAGGAAAAGGAGGCCTTACATCATAACATTTAGCTTGGTGGTTAGGGTACTCACCTGGGATATGGGGGGATTCCCAGGTCAAGTTCACCTGATAGGAAGAAGGGATTTACACAGGGATCTATCGTTCTCAGGGGAGGGCCCTAACCATTGAGCTATGGGATATTCTGAGAGGGAGCGCCCTCTCTCTCTCCTGTTGATGCTCTTGCCATAGGTGAGTACATTCTTGAGGTAGGGAGTGTGGCAGCTGAGCCCACTCTGCAATCACCCTTCAGCAGCGGCTCCTGCCTGCTGGAGCTGGGCCTGGCTGCCTGTTCCAGCTCATTGGCTCTTCCAGCTTGCAGATTGGGAAGAGCCTGCCACAGCATCATTTGACATGTGTTTCTGCACATGAGTGGGGTCTCACCCTTCGTGGCTAGGGTGACCAGGTGTCCGGTTTTTGACTGGAACATCCAGTTGAAAAGAGACCCTGGCATCTCCGGCCAGATCTTGGAAGAGTGTTGATATTTTCATAATGTAATAAGATACTGTAATGATAAATATTAACAATGAATAGTGTGTAATAAGCATGTCATAAAAACAAATTTTATATCTCCAAGATCACTGCTTTTATAATTTGTGCTGAACTAAAGGAGAAAATCCCTGGAAATATTCATTTTTAGGAGAGGGTTTGCAGGACTTAACATTTTAGTGAAAGGGGTTCACAAAGTGTTGGTTTGGGAACCACTGGTGTACATGGTTTCCACATCAATTTAAGGGATTTTCCCCATTGATAAGTAATCCACATCTCTTAAGAAGCAGTAGCTAGTTTCATGGAAGAATCCTTTTGTTGACCTAGGTGCATCTACACACTGGGGGTTAGGTGGATCTAACTACAGTGTTCAGGGCACAAACCTTTTCACAGCCCTGAGTGACGTAGCTTGGTCGACCTAAGTTTTGGATATAGACCAGGGCTTGAACAGAAATTTATGAGGTGACTGAACATCACATTTTGGTTGTAGTACTAACCCAGCTGCCTGCCCACCTGAGTTTCAGGACCCAGTCTCTTCTGTCCTGCATCATCTATCTTTCCACTCGCCACATGCCACAAATATAGTAAAAGCATGTGGCAGTCTGTTTTTCAGCTGACTTAGAGGACTTGGATCTTTTGTAAGGTCTCAAGTTGTGGAGTTGCAGGCTCTCCTCCAGTTTGAAGTAATGGTAGAACAATACTCTATTTGACTGCTTTATTTTAGAACCGCAGACATGTATCTGAATTACAGAAACTACCTCGGATATCAGCCTGCCCTCCTTGTTTGCAGCATTGGTGCTGAATCTTAAGAAATAGATCTTGGTCTATCCTTTCATTCCAGGTAAATCCTCCACTGACCAGTTTAAGGCACATCAGCTGGACAATGTGAAGAAGCTTGTAGTGATTCTTTCTGTACTTTTCTCTTGGGGTAAAATGGAGGTGTTTACTCTTTAATGCTGCCATTTTGACAGCTTCATGCTTACAAATATTTTTCTAATTAATGCGAGTTCAGTGTATTATAATGTGATGTCATTGTTGCAAATGAGTAGTGTAGAATTTTGTCTTGTATAGTACCTTTTCTGCTTGATATACTAGTATACCTCTACCCCAATATAATGCAACCCGATATAACACAAATTTGGATGTAACGCAGTAAAACAGCGCTCCAAGGAGGCGGGGCTGCACGCTCCAGTGGATCAAAGCAAGTTCAATATAACGTGGTTTCACCTATAACACAGTAAGATTTTTTTGGTTCCCAAGTGTTAGAGCAAAGGTCAACTATTTGCTTATGTCAATCCTCTGCTTATCAACCCAGTATCATCCCAGTTGATCCTTGCACACACGTAGCCCTTCTTGAATGCATGTACACAAAATACCCAGTAAGAAGATGTTAAACAGATCCAAATTATCTCTAAAAAGGAATTCAAGAAATGCATGGGCTAGCAGAATTTATGCACGTAAAGTTGTTTGTAACCTAGTATATAAAGCCTGCTCTGAGCTAATAAGGTGTGTCTTTTCCCTCTGGCACTAGCCGAGGAAAAAGCACCCGTTCAGCTGACCGATAATAAAAGTTTGGTACCCGTCTTCTTGTCTTCCATGCCTCCTTGGGGTAATTGAGTAGCTCCAGGGGGAAAAGAGCCCGTTTGGCTAACACGAGGACAGCGTTATATCTGGGTAGAAGCGTATAATATACAATTCTTCAGTGACTGGATGAAATGTGTGTGCTTAGGTACTTAGCAATAACTCACCTGCTTGGACATTCCCATCAGTTTTATTGAGCGGATCACTTTTTTTTCTTTTTTCCATTCCACTTGGGTTGGCCTAGCCTCTTTTTAAAAAAAAAGTTTTAAATTATTTCTGAAATATTTATTATTTTATCTGTTTTATTGGGGAACACTCTTATTTTTCTTATACTGGTATATATATATATTTTTTTAAATCTCTGATTGCAGGGGAAAACTTCTCAAAACTGGGAAAACATTGCTATTAAAAATAGAATAAGAACACAGCTGGTCAGAGGAAAAGCTTCTTTAAAGATGGCTTTCAAATGAAGATTTTTTTCTTTTGATGCTACAGTAGAGTATAGATGTCAGTAGAGGGAATTCATTTTTCAATTTCTTTTAAGAGTTTAAAATGTGGAAAGTTAGTGTAGTTACCATTTTCCAAAAGTTTAATCCCCATGTTGATATGTTCAATAATCCAGGTTCTCATGCTGAACATTTTTTTAGTGCCACTGTTGTTTGAATGTTTTAAATGGTCTTTGCATGAGTAGTTAAAATTTTTTAATCATATTAAAAATGGCTTTGATAGTTTGCCAGGCAAACCTGCAAGAATGTCTGCTTTTTATATAGTACATATATTTATGTAAAAATTGGCATGATTTGGAAATATCGGTTGCATATTAATACTTGTATAGTTCAGCAGATTAAAATAATTTATCCATGTGGTATGCTAGCATTAAAAATATGCTTGTCCTCAACAGTAGATCCTATTTGTGTATTGTATGTCTGTTACCAAAGTATTTCCAGTAAATAAACTCTGAATTGTATTCTTTTCTTGTTATATAATTTTCTAGCTTTGCAGAACAGATATCGAGAGAAATAAGCAAGAAATTGCTTTTATATGTTTTATGCTGACATGATATGAAGGAAATATTAATTAATAAGCATATTTCAGCTGTCTTTTGTAAACTTTCTGGTTGAGAATACATTTTTTATGTTGTAGATTTTATATAAATCTCACAAATGAAAGATTTTCTCTAATCTTTTTCTCTTCTAAATGAAACGTGTTAAGCGTTTTACCCTATTTTAAAATTCAACTATTAGAACATAAGAATGGCCATACTGGGTCAGACCAAAGGTCCGTCTAGCCCAGTATCCTGTTTTCCGACAGTGGCCAATACCAGGTGCCCCAGAGGGAATGAACAGAACAGGTAATCAAGTGATCCGTGCCCTGTCACCCATTTCCCAGCTTCTGGCAAACTTTTAAAATACCATTGACCATCTACTATCCTGTATCAGTTTTAAGCTAGTCACATAGAATAAAACCTCTGCAGTAGGAAATAAGTGTGTAGTGGGACATAATATGAACTCAAATGTGTATAAATTTATAGTTGAAAACTTAAAAGACCCAAGTCTGCCCTTGATCCATGACTGAATTTCCATTGCTGTCAATGGAAATTACATGTGGGGGTCAAGAGCAGTGTATCATGGTCTTAATTGTGCTGTATTAAGATTACAGGAGTGGGTTTACTCAAGTAGTCCATTGAAGTTAATGGGGCTACTTGTGAGTAAATGTTTTTGGGAATTAGGCCTCTGGTGACTGGCTATTTTAAACTGTACAATCTGTAGTTTAATTTCTCCTTTTTTCCTCTTCCCTTTGAGAACTGAGACACTACATTTATTAAGAGATTAATTTTTAATCACCTGTTTGGCACTTGCATCTTATGATTTTAAGTTCATCTTTAAGAAGCCATTTGTTTTGATAGGGGTTATTCCATTAATCAGTGGGGTATAGTCTATTCTTTGTTTGAAATCTGCTTGGTTCAAGAAGGGGTGTGTGTGTATTTAGGGGGAGGTGAGGGAGTTTAGGGCTCCTTTATGCTAGTCCCATCATAAATTAGATTATGTCTACACTCTCACTTTCGTCAGTATAATTTATGTCACTCGGGGTTGAAAAAGCCACTTCCCGAGCAACATAAATTACACTGACCTGAGCGCTGGTGTGGACAGCAGGAGAACTTCTCCCGCTGACATAGCTATCACTGCTCGTGGAGGCTAGGGTAATTAAGCCTATGGGAGAGCACTGTCCCCTCAATTTAGAACAGTTAAGTTGGAGAGTTTACAGTGGCACAGCTGCATTAGTCCAGCTATGGTACTGCAAGCTGTCTACTGTAGCCATAGCCTGAGGGTTGAGTATTGATGGAGCAGAGCACTACCCCTTCATTAATGTCATCTGCAATATAGACAGGGTGTGAGGGATCATTTCCTTTGACCCAGGAGACAAGTGCTGCTGCTTTGCACTTCAGGATTGGAAATGAGTCTTGGACTAACATAGGGGAAGAATAGTCCACAAACTAATTTGGGAAAAACTTGGTGATGGCAGGGAAGAGTTAACTGGTCACATGGTACTAATTGCTGCTTTTTTTCCCCCAACAAAGAATGGTCAGATAAAGAAAAGCTGTCTCTGAAAATAATTGTAGGTAAATATTCAGCACAAAGTGAGAGGGCTCAAGGGAGATTCATAAAATCCAAAGTAAATACAGGATTTTTAGTTACTGACAAACTAAATGAGTACATGGTTTGAATGAGAGAGTGTAAATCCTAGTCATAGACAGGACTTTTTTAGGAAAGTATTGGGAAACACCAAAATATATTATGTAGGAGCCTACAGGGGTGTGTGTGAGGCTTTTTTTTTTTTTTTTAGTATAGACACTTTAAAAAAGTTTGACTAAATTGAAGCTGTGTGCAGGACATTTTGGGGGCAAGAAATGTTCAGGGTTAGAAAATTAAACTGTAGATTGGTAATAGAGTTTTCCCATAAAACCCTTCACAGGAATTCTGAAATATTTTGCTGCATCTTTCGAGTTAAAGGATCGATACTTTATTTTTAAAAAGGCATTTGCTAAATCAGTATAAATGATAGTTTAAAAGCATTTTGTTGGAAAATTATTTGACTGCATTGATGTTTTGTTCTTCAAAGGTGCATTTGAACTTCTTACTGTTTCTCCATCGATTAGCAGAAGAAGCCAGGGCAAATGCTTTCGAGAACAAGAGTAAAACAATTAAATCTGAACATGCCATGGCGGCAGCAAAGGTAATAAAATAAAAGTTGAAATTTCTCTCTCCCTTCTTTGCTTAAACACTTAATATTAAAAGTTTACTGATAAGGTTGCATAGTTACTATACAAAAGCCAGGATATACAACAGTAAAGATTCCTAGAGCATGTTATCTTTGCTATGTTTTTTTATTTGTAAACAAAACATTTAAAAAAATAAAACAACCCTCAAAATATCTTAATCCTCGGGCACCTTAACAATAATAAAAAAGTCACAATGTTGTAAAATCCACTACAATAACATCAGATAAACTGACCGCACATCAACATACTCTCCATCTCTTCCCATAATCTCAAATTTAAAAACTTTCCAAAACGAAGACCATTATTTCCCTGCCCTTTGATCTCTTGGTGTGGGGAGTGATGAAAATCTGGACTCTTCCAGACCAAGGACAAGATCAAGTGCCATAGTGGAGGGGTGTTTTTGGAAAATGCTGTTATATCAAGGGAGCTGTAGGTTGAGTGGCTCTGCTGATTTTAACTGCAAAAAGGGGGGGAGGGATAGCTCAGTGGTTTGAGCATTGGCCTGCTAAATCCAGGGTTGTGAGCTCTATCCTTGAGGGGGCCATTTAGGGAACTGGGGTAAAAATCTGCTTTGAGCAGGGGGTTGGACTAGATGACCTCCTGAGGTCCCTTCCAACCCTGATATTCTATGAATACCCATGAGTCTGTTGCCAGTGGGGAGATGAGGAATATCATCTTGAGCCCAGGCTAAGAAAGGTGCTCTGAGAGAGCTTCAGAAGTAGATTGCATGAAACAACAAAAAGCAGTTCAAGACAAACATCAGCAGAAGGCATCTGCTGCTCCTTCCAGTCCTAGACCCCCACTTGTTTCTCTCTCTCTCTGCCCTGTTCCCTTTAGGCAAGGGAGGCACTGAGTGGAGTGTGAGAGAGGAACACTTAAGGGTAAGGCCTCATCCAGAACTCAATCTTTCAGATGCTGAGTCACTTTAGTAGGATTGGAAAAAATGATGCCACTCAGCTTTAACATATTGGAGGCCCACCACCCTATGCTTACTAAACTTTCTAGTCCTATTTTTCTTGTAAAATATTTGCTGGATATATTTCTGCTATTTAACACAAAATATAGAAGATGTGCAGTGTGGCCATGTTAAATATTGCAGTTAGAATCTTTTAACTGTGTAAATCTTAACATTATTTAAATATCTTTGCTCTTCTATTTTTTTTAAGTGAAAAGATGAAGAAAGAAGAAATTGCCTTGTTTTAATAATAACACTTAAATGATCCCAGTTGGGCTGAGAAGTGAATTTCTCAATTTAAACTCTAAACCAGAAAATGCCTAGTCAAAAGTTTTGGTGCCCTTTGCGTAAATTTTAAAAAAACAAACAAAAAAACAATATGAAGCATTACAAACAAAAATCAAGCCATAACAGCAGTAAAATCACATTTTATAACCTCTTGTGCTATCTAGATATAATGGGGTCAGAGCATTAAGGGATGTGGTAAGAGCTTTGAAGAATGATTTACACTTCTGGGTTGTCTCTAGAAAACATTTGTTCTAGAAAGTTTTGCTTTTGAAGTTGCATTTTGTCTATGTTCTGTGATATGAATTTCAATATGACTGATTTTGTTTACTTATATGCTCACTGTGATTCAATGTTGAGTATATGTTCCTTCACTTTCACAGGTTATCTTAAAGAAGAGCAGAGGCTAGGAAATCAAGAAGTACTCTCTCTAATCCTGCTTGCTTTACCCAGTGTAAAGATCCTCAGTTGGTATAAATAAGCATAATTTCATTTCTCAGTTTACCTTTGAGGAATTGGGCTTATATTTTTAAGAAACATTCATGTTTATATGTGATATGCATTCCTTTATACACGGGTCTCTTACCAAAGCACAAGGCAAACATTTGTGGTGAAAATAGGGTTGGTTTTTTTGTTTTTTTGTTTTTTTGTTTTTTTATAATGTAAGTTTTCGGCTGCATCTTCAACTAAAATACTGGGAAAAGCCTATAGCATTTCCCTTCCATGTGTTTACTGTAGTCATATTCCTAATTAGAAAGTGTTTCTTCTTATATTAATCATTCTAAGAGAGACTTATTAATGAGGAGTTTACTCTGCATGTCAGTTTAGTTCTTGTTATTCAGATAAAATGTTGGCTTCTTAAAGAAGACTGACAGTTTGACTATGTTGCATCAAATATCTTGGTTTCATTTTGTTTAAATGTCTCGATTCACAGCCTTAATTAGTGAAATACTTGTGCTGTTCTTAAAAATTTACTTGAATAAACCTTCTATATTTTTTGGGACTGGTAATGGGATACAGAAGCTTTATTTTTAGATGGTGCCCTAACTTCTCCCAAAATTGCTCCATTGACTATCCCGTGGTTTGTGTCAAATGAGCTGATGGTCTTAATTCAGGTCCTTGTGGACAGGTGCACTTCATAAAAATAACCACTACAGCTGATATCAATTGCTGTGCTTGAAATTAGACCTAGAAGAGACATCAAGGATCAGCTAGGCATGGACACTGTGCTGCTCTCTGCACTCTTCTTTTCTCTGGGCTGAGTCTCAGTGGTGTGTGGATATGTTGTATGTATTTTACATATATAGTGCTTCAATTTCAAGTGTCTGGAATCCTTATGAAACTCTACTTTTTAAAATGTAGACTTGTATCTTATTCTTTTGTGCGATAACACTTTGTTCTTTTGTGTTACTTTGTGACTTATGTAACATTAGTTAACAGTGCTTCATGTATGCATATCAGTTAATTATTTTTCATTGAACAGAAAAAAAATAAAAACTTTTTGTATAACATAGTTGTGTTGAATTGTCTTATACTGTTAATATGTTAACAGGAGTCAAAGTATGCAAAGATAAATCGAACAGGAATTTATACCAAATGAAAATATTCAGATCTATTTAAGCAGATTGTAGTAAAATTTAAATCCAAATGCATATAATGTACAAATAGCATGCCTCTTACTATATTTTAAATCCTGCATTCTAGTACAATTTGGTGTATTCTTATGGTAAAATACCTAAACTGCTCTTCAGGAGTGTTTTTAAAAGTTTTATCCATAGCAGTATACAGGGAGGGGAGATGACTTCTGTCGGGTTCAGTTATTTCGTTTTGTGTTCTTGCTCTTCAGTACCATTAGCTTGTGGATGGGGAGAAAGATGAGAGAGATGCTCTAGCTCTACCTCTATCATTCAGCTCTTCTCATCTAGTGGTACCAGAGCAGAGGATGGAGACGGGAAGAGGAAAGATGCTAAAGGTCTCCCTCTTGCCCTACCCACTTTCAGTGCCACTAGCTGATGAGTGGGAAGAGAAGGTGCTCCAGTGCTTGGACTCATCTGTCTCTCCTTTTTCCTCTCCTTTATATTCATACCTATAACGAAAAGTGAGGGGGAGGATGTGTAGTAGAGGGAAAGCTGAGGGGACAGTAAGTCATGAAGGAAGCAGAGGGAATGAATGGAGGGATATTGAGCCAGTATGCCTTAGAAAGACCTTAATAGAAAAGGTCTAAGGCAAAACTAAGTATTCTAGTATTTTGTCAGCCACCATGAATCTTTTACCTACCATCAGCACAGCCTTTCCTGGGTGCAGTTCAGAAGATGATACAGTTATTTGCAAAACTAGTGCACCTGAATCTCCAGCTAAACCCTATATTCTAGCAAATTTGAATAATCTGGTGTATAGGTAGGTTGTTTAGGTTCAACTGTGCACTTTTTATATGTTTCCAAGGATTGTCAGGCAGAAATGGTATGATGTATTGCAAGAGGCTATATTCATATATAATATAGAAAAAGTACTCTCATTTTGTGGTGGTTGAGAAATTAAGCATATAATGCTTAATGAGCATATAATTAAGGTACTGTGATAAATATGCACAAAAGCAAGAGTTAAGGTTACAGAAAGAACTTGAACAATGACATTTCCTACTTTTTGAATGCTTAGTTGTACAACTATCTTTACATCCTCTTAAAAATGCTTTTGTGTTTGGTGTTTCCTAGAGTTTTGTAAAAGCTAAATCTGTTTCATTCTCTAGAATCTGGCTTTTGAAGCACTGCTGGCTTGCAAATATTGCTAGGGGTGCGTGGAAATGCTATAAATCTGAAACTGACTGAACACACTTAGATTCTGTCTCAGGCATATTAGGAGGACATGAGAAGAAGCCACTCTTACAAAGCTTAGTAGCTTCTCTGCCAGGAAGACAAGGCAAAACTCTAAACAATTTTTTTACCCTCTTGAAACATTGACCAATGTTCCACGTTCCCACTACCAACACCTCAACACCCAGAACCTTTCCACAGACCCAAAGAGAACCCAGAAAAGGCCAATACAAATAAGGTACATTTTTTAAGTGATTTCCAAAATATTACAAAAGGAAAAAAGTACACAGTGCCCTCAAAACATCCCTGCAAACACTGAGACCTGGTCTACACTGGAGTGTGGGGGGATCCATCTAAGTTACACAACTTCAGCTATGTGAGTAACATAGCTCAAGTCAACGTACTTAGATCAACTTACCGTGGTGTCTTCACAGTGGTGAATCGACTGCTGCCTCTCCCCTGTTGACTCTGCCCGCACCTGTTGTGGCGCTGGAGTACAGGACTTGATGGGAGAGTGTCTAGTCTAGATGCGATAAATCGACCCCCGTTGAATCGATTGCTGCCTGCTGATCCGGCGAGTACTGTAGATGTACCCTGAGAAGAGGTGTGTGGTTATGTAAGAATCCTGTTAGAGAATATCTTCAAGGAAGAAAAGTTAGGTAAATACTTTCCCTTCTTTAAAGGTAACACTACATGGGACTTTCCAATCATGGCGAGTAAGTATCTTGAGAACTGTACTAAAATATAGGAATACTCAGCAAGCAAACAAGATGACTTCCCTGCAAGAATTTCCCTGGGGCTTGCAGCACAAAGGCTCAGGCATCAGATTCTAAGGATCCTGTAAACAACCATTGCTCTGGTGTGTAGGTACTCAGTCCTCTTCCCAGCTGCAAGGAGGAGTGAGAAAGGGCATAGATGACCAATCTAGTTATTCAGAGCACAGGCAATTATTACCAAGCTGTATAAGCGCACTGAACTTAGCTAGGGGCTGAGGCAGAGTACCCTGCCTGTCATCAATTAACAGCCATTTTTCTTGGAGTGCTATACTGGATTATTATGAAATTATTATAAATTTAAAATAATTATAAGACATTGCAGGTACTTAGGAAAATTTTGATATGTTATTGTATGTGCAAAGTTAAAATTAACATTTCTTAACTGATTGTTTAAATCATCCAGTAATATTCTCTAACACTTCTTTAAACAGAATTTCAGGTAGTTCTAAACACTAAGTGTATGAATAGTATATTAATGATCTCATACTTTACTAACTGATTACCTTCCCATTCTAGTCCAAACTTGTATCTGTTCACATTTAAGCCTTAGGCTGTGATCCAAAAAACACACACGTGCTTAACTTGACACACTTTGTCCCACTGAACTCAATATACTGCTCCTGCATAAAGTTACTTACATGCATGACTGTTTGCAAGAGTGAAATCTTAAATTTCAAATTCTACGATGCATATTATGTCGCGTTATGATGACCCGTATTCCCCAGTGAGAGTGTGTATGGGATTACTAATATATGGCAATACATTTCAGAAATGCACAGACAGTGAAACTCATTTTTCAGCATGGATAGAAGTTTCTTTTCTAATCATAAGGTGGGGATAGAGTGAAAATAGTATACTGTGTTTAGTTTCCTATAATAGGAGGCTGTTTAAGGCAAATAATCTGTTTATTCTTACTAGAATCATGTATGCTGTGACACTTCCAGAGTTTTGAAGTTTTACCAAGTCTGGATGGCTGACAGATGTAGGGCAATTAAACTGACTTAAAAAAAATTCCTTATTCACATCAAAAAATGGGAGAGCTTTGCTGATAGGACAGAGGAGGAAAAGCTAAATGTGCTAAGCTTTGACAGGATCTTGAAGATATTGCCTTTTTCAGGATTCAGGGGTAGATCACGTGGTATTCTGAATTATTCAGCAGTTGGTTGGCTATTTGGACAACATAATCACCTTTAGAAATATTCAGTTGTGTGTAGCATAAACAGGGATGGGTTTGTGCATGTTTCCCATATGACAGTTAACTGTGCAACTAGTAACTGAAGCAAATATTGAAGCAAACACAATCGCTTGTCAGCATAAGGCTTCATTTCTCTTTAAAATTGTGAGCACAATTTTCTTTCAGTAAGATATCAAGAAGAGTTAAGTTTCCCCCACATTTAAAGCTTCATAACTAAGTTCTTTGGGTTTGTGTGAAGTGACTGTGGACAAGAGAGGGAGGGAGAGCTCAGTGGTTTGAGCATTAGCTTATTAAACCCGGGGTTGTGAGTTCAGTCCTTGAGGGGGCCATTTAGGGATCAGGGCAAAAATCTGTCTGGAGATTGGTCCTGCTGTGAAGCAGGCAGTTGGACTAGATGACCTTCCAAACCTGATATTCTATTAAGAGTTTGTTTGTAATTGGTATTTAACATTGAAATGCTGATAGTGGTAAAACATAACAAAGCTCAATATTTCAGAACCTTAATTGGTATGTCAGACTTTTAAGTTTATTCAGAATGTTTAAACAAGACATATAACAATTTTCTAGTAATATAATTGGAATGTGGGCTGCTCTTTAATGTATGGTGGAGCTGTTGGCCTAAATGCTAATGAGAAGAAACTAGGTTGCAACAAATTTCTTACTAGTGTGTCTGAGCAGTTGTCTCAAGCTTCACTATTCAGAAGAAGCTGACCAGAAAAACGTTTACTGCTTAAATTAGCATTTGCATTTCACTGAATAAAAATGTTTTTATTATTTATATTATAGTGCCTCGTAGCTCTGATCATGGAGATGCATGTGGTAGGTGCTGTACAAAGACAGTCCCTGCCCCAATAATTTTGACAAATTTTGGTGTTGCTTCAACCCAAAGCAATTGTTCTTCAACTTCTCTAAATTGCCAGGGAACTGGAAAATCTGTTGTTCACCCAGCTCTAATGCTAAGAGCTCACACAAAGTTTCACAAAGTCAGTATTCTGCTGTGCATATTTCTAAACTCCAAAGGCAAGCCTTATAAGTACAAGTCCTGGGCCAAGATGTATTATTTGTGCAGTTGTACCTTGGAGACTTCTTAAATCTTGTAGGATTATTAAAATATACTTAAATGAATTGAGGAAAAGTTCTTAATCTAAAAGACTATATAAGTTACAGGAATGGTGTTAAGGAAAGGTGAAAGAGATGGGTGCCAGTGCTTAGTTATGGTTGTCTGGCTGGCCTTAACTATGTATTTCAGTACTTACCAATGTTTGTTCTTGGTGATTTGTTTTTCAAACGGAAACTTAATTGTAGGTTTCCAAGGTTTAGAGTTTGTGTTTTTTTTGCTGTTAAAAACCAAACTAATGTTCTTCTGAAGTTTTTTAGTGCTATGGGTGCTCAACCTTAACTTTAACTAAGGGGAGAGGAAGTGGGTGGAGTATTTAGTCCTGGATTCCTTCCTAAAATGTTGTCAGAGTTCCACACTGAACACTCACCTAGACAATATTTTTTTCCTATGACCATGTGCTAATTCTGGGTCTTTTTCCACAAATTCGATGTCAAAATGCCACTTCAGTCCACTTAAGATAGAAACAAGTACTTAGAAAGACCAATCATGAGGAAATTTCTGGAAACTTTGAACTTCTTTTATTAATGTCTGGAAAATATGGAGCAGAGTATATCAATTTTATTTCAAAATTTTTGATCTGATACTTAGTACTGCATAATGTTTTCTTCTTCCTGTTATGATTGTACAACTGAAAAATGTAATGCACTTTTATGTAATGTATGTCAGTAACAACTGATAAACAAAACAAAAAAAAGCCTACTGCCAAGAAAATGAATGTTAATTTCCTCCAAAGGCATCTTCATATTCATTACATAAAGTTGGAGAATAGTGATAAATTACATCTCTTATTTATTGAGATGTTTGTTCATTAATATTAATGACAAACAGGTTTATTAGGCATAGCCTTAGACCATAGTTTATGAAGTGCCTGTTTATATTTTCAGCGGCAGAAGCTCAAAATGAGAATCACCACTGTGGCTGGTATATGTTTAATTATTTGTTTTTTTTAAAAAGCAAGTTAGCACCAAAGTTTGATGGATGGGCACTGTAGTCAGGAATCCTTCAGCAGTCTGTCGGTTTTGAAATGTATATCTAGTTCAATGAGAATTTAGGGGAAAATCTTCAAACAACCTGTCACCAGTTAGGTGAAGCGTTTTGGTTTTTGTTCTTTTTTTAAATTGAAGATTATGAAGAGGAAAGGAGAAATTGAGCGATTGGCTAAGGAGGATTCCAAATGGAAAAACCACCCTCCTAGTTCTATTGCTAATGCCTTAGGTTTACATAGTACCTTTTATACAAATGATTCAAAAGTAGCTTACAAACTGGTACACAGGCTACCTTCTGCTACATAAAATGAAACTGAGGAAAAGCTTTTGAAACGGACTTCATTTCAATCCCATGTTCAGGATAGAATGCAACAGGCCTGCAACTGTGTGGTCTGTGCTCTGTAGCGTGTGTGTGTGGAAGGGACAGGAGCTAAGGGGCAGCTGGTCTGCACAGCGTGCTTCTCTCTGCTTTGGGCAGATATCCAGGAGTTCTTTGAGTGCTTGTTCATGTCAATTCCAATCAGGTGTTAGCGCGCCATGTGCACAACAGCCAGAAGACTTCCCCTAGCAGTATCTGTAGGGTCGGCCTGGATGCCTCCGGGGCTCGTGCCTTCATGGTGCCCTGCCAACCTGACATCTCCTCCCCCCGAGCTCAGTTCCTTCTTACTGCTGCTGATAGCTAGCTGGAACTTCCTGCGCTCTTGCTTCTGCAAGCGCCTCTAGCAGTGTCCCACTGTCATTTCTATATAGATTCTTAGAGTATGTCTACACTACAAAATTAGGTTGAATTTATAGAAATCGGTCTTTCAGAAATCGTTTTTATACAGAAGATTGTATGTGTCCCCACAAAAAATGCTCTAAGTGCATTAAGTCGGCGGACTGTGTCCACAGTACCGAGGCTAGCATCAACTTCTGGAGTGTTGCACGCCGGGTAGCTATCCCACAGTTCCCACAGTCTCCGCTGCCCACCAGAATTCTGGGTTGAGATCCCAATGCCTGATGGGGCAAAACAGTGTCTCGGGTGATTCTGGGTACATGTTGTCAGCACCCCCCTCCACCTGTGAAAGCAACGGCAGACAATTGTTTCGCGCCCCTTTTTCCTGGGCTACCTGTGCAGACACTATACCGCGGCAAGCATGGAGCCAGCACAGATGGTGCGTTACGACTGGTAGCTGTCGTATTCCTGGGTGCTCTTTTAACCGGCCTCGGTGAGGTCAGTCAGGGGCGCTGGGCAGACATGGGAATGACTCAGCCAGGTCATTTGCATCTTCTGCCAAGCACCCAGGAGGAGATGATGGCAAGCAGTCGAACTGCACCGTCTGCTGCCCCCCTAAAGATGTAAAAGATAGATGGAGTGGATCAAAACAAGAAATAGACCCAATTTGTTTTTTATTCATTTGCTTCTTCCCTCCCTCCCTCTGTGAAATCAACAGCCTGCTAAACCCAGGGTTTTGAGTTCAATCCTTGAGGGGGCCGTTCAGTTGTTTGTGTTTCTCCTTGATGCAAAGCCACCCCCTTTGCGGACTGTAATTCCCTGTAAGCCATGTTGTCAGTCGCCCCTCCCTCCGTCAGAGCAGACAATCGTTTCACACCTTTTTTCAGCCCAGAGGCCATAGCACTGGGATCATGGAGCCCGCTCAGATCACTGTGGCAATTATGAGCACTGTAAACACCACGCCCATTATCCTGGAGTATATGCAGAAACAGAACCTGCCAAAGCAAAACCACGTGAGGAGGTGACAGCAGCATGGTGATGAGTGATATGGACATAGACTTCTCGCAAAGTATGGGCCCCGGCAGTGTGCACATCATGGTGTTAATGGGGCAGGTTCATGCTGTGGAACGCCGCTTCTGGGCCCGGAAAACAAGCACAGACTGGTGGGACCACATAGTGTTGCAGGTCTGGGACTTTCTCATGCCTAAGGACACTTTCATGGAACTTTGTGACTTGCTTTCCCTTTCCCTGAAGCACCAGAATACCAAGATGAGAGCAGCTCTCACTGTAGAGAAGCGAGTGGCAATAGCTCTGTGGAAGCTTGCAATGCCAGATAGCTACCAGTAAGTCGGGCATCAATTTGGAGTGGGCAAATCTACTGTGGGGGCTGCTGTGATCCAAGTAGCCAATGCAATCAAAGAGCTGCTGATATCAAGGGTAGTGACTCTGGAAAATGTGCAGGTCATAGTGGATGGCTTTGCTGCAATGGGATTCCCTGACTGGTGGGGCGATAGGGATATGGGTTCCATCTATCTGGGCACTGGAGCACCAAGCCAGTAAGTACATAAACCGAAAAGGGTACTTTTTTCAATGCTGCTGCAAGCACTGGTGGACCAAAGGGACATTTCACCATCATCAGTGTGGGATGGTCGGGAAAGGTACATGATGCTCGCATCTTCAGGAACTCTGGTCTTTTTCAAAAGCTGCACTAAGGGACTTTCTTCCCAGACCAGAAAATAACCGTTGGGGATTTTGAAATGCCTGTAGTTATCCTTGGGGACCCAGTCTACCCCTTAATGCCATGGCTCATGAAGCCATACACAAGTAGCCTGGATAGTAGTCAGGTGCTATTCAACTATAGGCTGAGCAAGTGCAGAATGGTGGTAGAATGTGCATTTGGATGTTTAAAAGCTTGCTAGCAAGTTTACTGACTCGGATAGATCTCAGTGAAACCAATATTCCCATAGTTATTACTGCTTGCTGTGCGCTCCACAATATCTGTGAGAGTAAGGGGGAGACATTTATGGGGGGGTGGGAGGATGAGGCAAATCACCTGGCTGCTGATTACGTGCAGCCAAGCACCAGGGTGATTAGAAGAGTACAGGAGGGCACGGTGTGCATCAGAGAAGCTTTGAAAACCAGTTTCATGGCTGGCCAGGCTATGGTGTGAGAGTTCTGTTTGTTTATCCTTGATGACATTCCCACCCCGCACTCCTTGGTTCATTCTACTTCCCTGTAAGCTAACCACCGTCCCTTCCCCTCATCAATCACCACTTGCAGAGGCAATAAAGTCATTGGTACTTCACATTCATGCATTCTTTATTGATTCATCACACAAATAGGGGGATAACTGCCAAGGTATCCCGGGAGGGGTGGAGGAGGAGGGAAGCACAAGGTCACACTGCACTTTTTAGATCTTAAACTTTTAAAACTTATTGAAGGCCAGACTTCTGTTTCTTGGGCAATCCTCTGGGGTGGAGTGGCTGGGTGGCCGGAGGCCCCCCCCCCCCCCCCCCCGCACATTCTTGGGCGTCTGGGTGAGGAGGCAATGGAACTTGGGGAGGAGGGCGGTTGGTTACACAGGGGCTGTAGCGGTGGTCTGTGCTCCTGCTGCCTTTCCTGCAGCTCAGCCATACACTGGAGCATGAGAGTTTGATCTTCCAGCAGCCTGAGCATCGACTCTTGCCTTCTGTCAGCAAGCCGACCCCACCTATCATCTTCAACTCCTTAATTTTCACGCGACACTGCTGTACGTCCCTGTTATGGCCCCTGTCCTTCATGGCCTTTGAGACTTTTTCTAATGTTTTGGCATTTAGTTTATTGGAACGGAGTTCAGCTAGCACAGATTCGTCTCCCCATATGGCGAGCAGATCCCGTACTTCCCATTCGGTCCATGCTGGAGCTCTTTTGCGATGCTGGGACTCCATCATGGTTACCTCTGCTGAGATCTGCACTCACCTGCAGATTGCCATGCTGGCCAAACAGGAAATGAGATTCAAAAGTTTGTGGGCCTCTTCCTGTCTACCCTGCCAGTGCATCTGAGTTGAGAGTGCTGTCCCGAGCGGTCACAATGGAGCACTCTGGGATAGCTCCCAGAGGCCAATATCGTCAAATTGCGTCCACACTACCCCAAATTCAACCCAGCAAGTCCAATTTCAGCACTAATCCCCTCATCAGAGGTGGAGTAAAGAAATCGATTTAAAGAGTCCTTTAAGTTGAAAAAAAGGGCTTTGTCGTGTGGATGTGTCCAAGCGTAAATCAAGGTAACACTGCTAAATTCGACCTAAAATCATAGTGTAGACCAGGTCTTAGTTAGTAGTATTAGCAGTGTTAGTAGTTTCTCTAAGTTTCTGTTGCAAGGCTTCCCTCTCTGCCCCCCATTTCGTCCCACAACACCAGAGCATACCTCAGTCGCTGGGGTTCAAAGCGTATGAAGTCTGCAGTAAATTGATGCTAAAGAGCGACCTGCATACTTCTTGTCTGAAGTGCCTTGGTAGAGACACCAAAAGGACAAGTGCCACATTTGCCAAGGACCCTTAGGATTGCAAGCAGAGACTCAGAATTATCCTCATGGAGGCAGCCCTCCGCCTGCAGTCTGACCTCGGCTTGGTGGAACCTATGCTGAGTGCCTCCTCCTCCGTGCACCGGTGCCGACTATGCACCAGCTGGCAGCAAGGAAGGAGGCTAAGGACTTCTGGCACCGCATAAGACTTCTGGTAGGTGCCGCTCTTCATCCCTGGTGCCTGAGAAGAAGAAGAAGTGGGGGGAGATGGCTCTCTCTCCTTCCTAAGGCCATCTAGCCTACCATGGGCCGGGACACCTCCCAGGGGCTCGTTGACTCCTGCCCTGCAAGGAGTCCAGTTGAGTCTGGCCCACTACTGTTTTCCAGATGGACATGGCTGGGATATTCAACTCCCCTCCTCTCTGGAGGCTTTTGAGGCAGAACAGGATCTTATTCGCCTGATGGCACCACATTCTCCAAGGGATGACGCACTGGTGATAACTGGCCACCTATCCCATCTAGGGGCAAGCCGGCAGTGATGTCGCACCGCTCCCCATCTCTGCGGCACCAGTCCCCGGTGCCGGCTGCCCACATGGGGGGACCACACCAATCCCCAGAGGCCTGGCACCACTCATTGGCACCACCCAGTACTACTGCTCCATAGTCTTCGTTTTCAGAGAGCTCAGAGTCTGAGGCTGAGTCCTATAAGTCAGGTCCAGCAGCAGACGGTCTAGATCTCAGTGACATTGCCAGTCTCCTCTGGTGCTGTGGCCACCTCAAAGGCAACCACCAGCTCAGTGGCCCTTTTGGACTCCCTGGGCCTATCATCAAGCCCAGGGTCAGAGCCAAGTGTCGAGATTCAGGTTGGCGTCGATTGTGTCGACATCCTTCGCCCCCTGCAGCAGCTGGCACCGGAGACGCTGCCCATACCTGCTGCTCAGGCCTCTGCACTGGTGACCACCCCAGCGCTGGTGTTAAAGCAGTCCAACAAACAACGTGACCCTCTTGGGGCCAAGGTAAGTGACCAAGGCCATGTGCTGGTGCTCCCATTCTCCTCCTCCTCTTCAGATGAAGGCCGTTGTGGGCACTTCAATGGGCCCTGTGTTGGAGGATAGCAGGGTCCTGCAAAGTTGTTGTGAAGGTAGTCCAGAATCTGGGGATCCAGGCAGAGAAGCTGTAGAGGATGCTGATCCCATGGTGGACATCCTCTCCCCCTCTGGGCCCTTGCACACTGCGCTGCCACTCATCAAAACTATAACTGAGACCACAAAAACTTTGTGGCAGATGCTGGCCTCTTTGCCCCCTACAGTGAAGAGAAATGAGACACTATTTCATTCCCTCAAGCAGATGTGAGCATTTCTATTCTCATTCTCCACCCAACTCTTTGGTGGTGGATGCTGCAAACCGAAGGGAGCATCAGGGGTCTCGGTGACCCTCCCCTAAAAATCGGGAAGCGAAAAAGGTGGACTTGTTCAGGAGAAAAGTCTACTTCACCGGTGGTTTGCAGAGGTGTAATGGATACTAACTAACTTTTAATTTTTGACCTCCCCCTGCCATTCCCAGTGTCTGCATGCATGTGTGACAATACGTGTGGCCAGTCTTGCAAACAGATTGAGTAAGGTGATTTTGTCCCCTTCTAAAGGAGATTTCACTCCCCCATCAGTTCAGCCCTCCACCCCAGTCTCACCTATGCTGCTCCTGGAGTTCTTCAACCCCCTCCTTGGCATGGGATGGCTGCAGCAAGATCCCTTTCTCCTTCCCAGGCTTGTGGGAGCAGGTCCAGGGGCTCTTCACCCTCCCCCCCCTTCCCAGGCTGGATGCTGCATGGGGAAGAAGCAGTCACCAGCTACCTGTAGTTCTCTCAGGAGGGGAGTGAGGAGGTGGGAGCAGGGCTGGGCTGCCAGGGTCTTTGTTTCTTCCCTTCCTGTGAGAATGGTAAGTAGATGGGGGAAAACTCTGCTGGCTTCTAGCGGGACTGAACTTTGTGAGGGAGCTGGAGGTTCTCACATCATTGCTAGATCATTCCCAGTCCTTCTGAAATCCCATCACACATGAAAAAATGGTGAGAGGTGGCAATACCGTAATATACAATATTTTATCCAGGCCAGTTTTGTTCTCCCTTATTTAAAAATGACTAAAGAGAATTTGCTTGTACTTTCCAAAGACACTTGCCTTCAGGCAGACATCAAGTATGGAACATTTCAGCCCAAAAGGTGACTATTAAAAAGTTTTTGCTGTATTTAATGGTATGGTACATTTTATATTAGTATAGATGTGTATATCATGTCTGTGTGTATATATGGAATAAACATCATAAACAAGTTAGGATAACATAAAATGAGATCTAATGAAAAGTATTTTAAAAGCTTAACTGCAGCCCTGGCTATATTTAATAAAAATGTCTCAGTAAGATATGGGAAAATGATTTATAATGTATTATTGGCCTAATTAAAGAGTTGATGGCACTATGACTTGAGTCTTGTGCCTAAAAACACACTAGCCCTGAATTATTAATATACTATAATTCATTCCCTGTTGTGCCTTATGCTGCACAGTTCTTATTCCTTTAACAAGTTATTGGCAATGCAGTTGTATCCAAGAATCTAGGGTATAAGAAAGATTAAATGCATAGAACAAATGCAGGCAATGTAGTTTCACATTTAATGTATTATTTTTGTGACTATGGTATTAAAATAGATCCTTTGTGAGCTTTTCCTGGAAAAGGAAGAAAGCATCATTCTTTACTATTATTCCAAGGCTTCTTTATTGGGGTGTAGTGGACATTTAATTTCTTTGAAATCCTCCATAACAAATGTGCTAGTCTTGGCCTGAATCGTCCCCTGGACATCCCTGCGTGGAAAGAACACCCTCCCCTCTGCCTATGTGCTCTTTCTCCTCCAAGGAAATCTCTGCACTGGCATTTGCTTGGAAAGGGTTCCCTGGGGCTTCTGGAGGAGCAGGGAACTGTTTGCTTCCATGGTACTGTTCCTGGCGACTTACAGCATTTCAGCAAATGGAAATTGTTTGGGAAGTTAATGGTAGCATGAAAATAGGGGTGGAAATTCACCTTTTTGCTTGTGTAACATATAAAGAAAGTTGATAGGATTTGGCTTATATAATTAAAGTAGAGAAATTTTTTTAAATATGAGATTCAGTTCTTGTCTATCATAGAAGTCCCATTGGAGCACTTTGTTGACTGCAGGAGCAGTGAATTAAAAATATCAAAATAGGACTGAAAACTGAACAGTTGAGTGTTATTAGCATTTGTTTAACTCCAGTGACTAATGGACATTTTGGGGGAAAGTATGTTTTTGTTAAAGGTTCAGTACCCCACCACTCCTCCATTTCCTTCCTTCCTCCCCTTCCCTTCTCCCTGCCCCCAAAGTTCTCCAGCAAACTCAAGGAAGATTAACTAGACTTGACATTCCTGCCATTCCTAAGGGGAAAGGTGCAGGAAAACCATTTACACCTCCACCACCTGTCAGGCTGTAGTAGCAAAGAGTGGACTCTCCCCCCAGTTTTAAAATAAATCCTTTGCAAGTCACTTTTGATAGTGTGTGTTTGCATTTGCATTCACTTGTGGGTTCCCCACCATGACTGCTCTTGAACAGCTGCTGTGGGACCTAAACAGTAGCAGCCATGCTGCTAGGGGAGACATGGGGTAGCAGAACAGAGTGGAGACAGGAACCATCCATGTGGTTCAGCAGACCTGGTTGTCTTTTTTCCCCATGAATCCATGTGGGTCAGAACTTGTCCCATCCCCAGTCCATGACCCCTAGACACTTCTCTCCCCTCCCCAACCCTCTCCTTGAGGGGACAATTTGCCAGGAACTCTGAAGGTGAACCTTGTTAGGTTTTTTTCCTTTCTAGCTGCCTCCTGCATATTTCTTCACAAAAAAAGTTGATCTGTCCTCTTCTTAAGAGAGAAGAAAATAGCCTCAGCTTTAATGTAAAGATAATACGTTACAAAAATGATCTCAAAATGCTTTTTGGCTGAAGCATGTGCGTTCCACTGAGGCAATTTTCTCTTTTCTATTACAAAAGAGAGGATTAAATAACTGACATGAAATTTACAAAGTCCCAGTTGTAGCAGTTGCAATTTGTGTTGAATAAATGCAATTGACATGAAAATGTTATTAAAACAAAAACACAAATTAGGAAACTTGAAAGATCAAATTTTTGTTCTTTTGCAAATTATGTGTAAAATTGCATTTATTAAAATGATCATGTGTAATATTTGCAGTTTGATTAATTTTAATTCCTGTCTGAATTCCTCTTTTAAAGAAACGTAGATCATATTTGAGGCATAAGTTGTGCAACAAAATATCTTTTTCTGACTTAATTTAATTTTCACATACCTCTGTTCTGCAGGAAGTATACTTTTAATAAAAGTCATGTGTGTAGAGCAGTAGTTTAACATTCAAAATAAATTATTGTTGTGTTGTAACTGTTTGATGTACACCCTGAACCTACTGTAAGCAAAGTTCACGTGAGGATTAGATCCATATAGTCAACTATTTACTCTGCATTTTATTGAAAATAAATCTTAGGAGCTGCTATCAATTTCTGTGGAAAAAATTATTTTGGACTACATTTATTTGTGCTGTAAAGCTTTTTTTGTTCAAGTTTCTTAGACTGTACTAGGAAACCTAGATAAAAGGTTATTTGGGTCTATTTTTTTCTGATTTCTCTTTCCCTCCCCCCCACCTTTTAAGCAGTGCCTAGCACTATACAAAACACTTTCCTGACCTTTCCCAATGTCAAAACATGAAACAGAGAGAGGAGGATATCCTACGGTTTATAGTGTGTTAAGGGAATTACCTCATCACCATGAAAGGTCCATTGCTAATGAGCACCAGAGACAAGTGAGCTATTGGAGCGCTGCACTCTTGAGGATATAAAGTAATATGTCAAAACACACTGGCTTCCCCCCCCTGCCCGCCTTGTTCAGTCTTTCCTTTGCCTTTCGGGAGACAATCAGGCACATGAGCATCCTTGGATTTTTTGCTTTTCCCTATGTTACACTTCTGTCTGTCTTCCATTGCTCTGCACCACCCCTCCCCTTCCGAAAAAAAAAAAGAAAAATACTAGGTTTGTAGAACTTTAAGGGGAAAGGGGCAAATCCTGCTTTTTTTTGGAAAGAAGGCTTGAACAATTTGTTTTCCCCTTGCATGCTGTTTTACATTAGAAAACCAAGATTTTGTCTACCTTGTTTATCTTGGAAGACTCTAAAAACAACTGTAGAATCAATAAGGCTGAGACATCACAGAAATCGAGTAAGGGACACCTGATTAAGAGGGAAGTATTTTTTTTTAAGTTGTTAAAACTTGTTTGCTCTTAAAGATTTTTAGGAAAAATGAGTGTTAAGAATTGAAAGAAGAAAAATCTGTCTCATCTTTCAAGAGCGGACAAACTAGAATGGAAGTAGCACTTTATCAGCCCAAAGATGGAACGGTGAATCGATTGATTTCGACAAAATACTCTAAATATATCTAGTATTAAACATCTATGGGGTTGTGTGTACGAGTTTTGCCCCCAAACTTCTGTTGATTTCAGTGGGAAGCTAATGTCTTGATGATACCAGAAAAAGTAACTTGCCAGACCAAAACAAGATTAATTTGAGGAAAATTGCTTAAGCAAATTGAGACAAGGTAAAGTATCTCTCTCTACTTATTTTTTAAAGCTCTTTTATAAGTGCTTTTCAGTTTACAAACATAGCAGTAAGAGTTCTGGCAGGCACAGCTTTTAGATGATCAACTCTTTTCTGGGAAAAGACAGAAATGTATTTTTGTAGGGGTGGGGATATGACAAAAATTGCTTAATTCTGAAGTCAAGAGTCCTGATTTTAAAAAAATATTCTCTGCTTTGAATGTTGTAGCTGCTAAGATTGGATCAAGGATAAAAATGCATTTTTCACCACTCGTGAGTTGAAAAAAAAAACCATATGTTTATAAAATGTTTTAAATATTCGGCAGGGGTCTGTTTTGGGACCAGCTCTGTTCAATATCTTCATCAACGACTTAGATGTTGGCTTAGAAAGTAAGCTTATTAAGTTTGTGGATGATACCAAACTGGGAGGGATTGCAACTGCTTTGGAGGACAGGGTCAAAATTCAAAATGATCTGGACAAATTGGAGAAATGGTCTGAGGTAAACCGGATGAAGTTCAATAAAGACAAATGCAAAGTGCTCCACTTAGGAAGGAACAATCAGTTTCACACATACAGAATGGGAAGAGACTGTCTAGGAAGGAGTATGGCAGAAAGAGATCTAGGGGTCATAGTGGACCACAAGCTAAATATGAGTCAACAGTGTGATACTGTTGCAAAAAAAGCAAACGTGATTCTGGGATGCATTAACAGGTGTGTTGTAAACAAGACACGAGAAGTCATTCTTCCGCTCTACTCTGCACTGGTTAGGCCTCAACTGGAGTATTGTGTCCAGTTCTGGGCACCGCATTTCAAGAAAGATGTGGAGAAATTGGAGAGGGTCCAGAGAAGAGCAACAAGAATGATTAAAGGTCTTGAGAACATGACCTATGAAGGAAGGCTGAAAGAATTGGGTTTCTTTAGTTTGGAAAAGAGAAGACTGAGAGGGGACATGATAGCAGTTTTCAGGTATCTAAAAGGGTGTCATCAGGAGGAGGGAGAAAACTTGTTCACCTTAGCCTCTAATGATAGAACAAGAAGCAATGGGCTTAAACTGCAGCAAGGGAGATTTAGGTTGGACATTAGGAAAAAGTTCCTAACTGTCAGGGTAGTTAAAAACTGGAATAAATTGCCTAGGGAGGTTGTGGAATCTCCATCTCTGGAGATATTTAAGAGTAAGTTAGATAAATGTCTATCAGGGATGGTCTAGACAGTATTTGGTCCTGCCAAGAGGGCAGGGGACTGGACTCGATGACCTCCCGAGGTCCCTTCCAGTCCTAGAGTCTGAGTCTATGAGTAGGTTGTGGTTTGGTTTCAAATCCAAGAGAGGTGGGTCAATAAGACAGGTTTTTTAATTCATTTGAATTCATTCATCTACCAATAGAAACCAAGCAAAAGCTAACTGATTTTTGTGCTGACGTATAGACAAGCAAAAACTAAAGGACTCTGTGGCAAACTGCCAGCACTATTATGATGGGTCCTGTGCTTTCTCCTCTTGTGGGGGTTCAGGGCACTGTTTCTCACCCCTGAACTGGGATATCAGCTGTCCCACTAGTGTCCCAGAAGAGGGGAATGGAGAAGGAGTGACCCAGGCCCACTCTCTATTTCAGGTCCCAGCCCAGGGGCCCTAGGGATAGCGGTAAACCGCTTGAACTAGCAATTCCTTCCCCTGGGCTACTTCTCTCTCCAGCTCTTCAGCTTGTGGGGCTTCCTGCCCTCTCTCCGCTTGGGCCAAGTTTCTCCCAACTCCTTGTGTCTGTAGAGTCCCTCTGCTCTGCACAAGCCAGGTTTCCCTTTATCTAGGGTCTTTGGTCTTCTGGCCTTCCACAGCACTTCTCCAAACTGCTCTCCACTCCAACACCAAACCACTCTGCTTCAGCTCCTCCAACTATCTGATTGAAGCAAGGGTGTTTTATCAGGTGACTGGCTTCAGGTGCTCTAATTGGCTTAATTGGTTTCAGGTGCTTTAATTAATCTGTAGCAGCCTCTCTTCCCTCTACAGCAGTGGTTCCCAAACTGGGGTTCGTGACATGTTACAGGGGATCCTCAGGGGAAAAAAATTCCTAATGGTGGACAGAGCTGTCCCTGGGAATCCCGGGCAGCATGGGGCCAGCAGCCCAGAGCCCCTAGACTTCCAAGAGCTAAGCAGATCAAAGCAAGCATATCTATCACATTGAGGAGATTTAACCTTCAAGACTCCTTATAAAAAATGGAAAGGGAGGTGAATATTTTTTGCTGTTTTTAAAATTGAATAGGCAGCTAGTATTGTTTTTAAAATTATTATGAAGAACAAGTTTAAGCTTTTTTGAAATGTGCGCTGTTTGTCTGGACTGCTCAAGGCCTGAATGCTTGTGTAGGAGGAACTCTTTTGAGTGAGATCTTGGAAAAGTGAGATCTTGGAAGAGTTTCCATTTTCATAATGTAATAAAAATACTGTAATGATAAATAATTAATAGTGTGTAACAAGCATGTCAAAACAAATTTTATATTTCCAAGATCACTGTCTTTATAATTTATGTTCAGGTACAGGAGAAAATCCCTGGAAATATTCATTTTTAAGGGGGGGTTCGCGAGACTTGATGTGCTAGTGAAAGGGGTTCACAGGCTGTTAAAGTTTGGGAACCACTGCTCTACAGGGAATAAGGCTCTCATCATCCTGGGGCTTACATATCTCCCATCTATCACTCTCCTGCTGCCCTCTGGCCATGCTATATCACAGGCTCCAAAGGAGCTAATTGGTACAGAGTCAGATAGTGGTGAAAAACCCCCGACTTGTCATCTTGAACATTTAAACATCCATGGTTGCAGATGTAAAAGCCAAAAACTCTTCTCGCTTACTTCCTAGGTCTTTCACATGTTCTCTGTGGTCCAACCAACACAGCTAATCACATGTTGGTCTTTTCATTAGATATCAATATAGAGGCCATTACTATCCAACCATTGTCTTAGCCTTACCATTGCCTCATTAAGGAGGTGGTCAATGCTCTCCCTGCTTTCAGGTTGAAGACCATGGTTGGCAGCTCAGTGGAATTTTCTACCATAAAGGTAAAGCTCGTCTGTGCAAGAGACAGAGCTTTTTCAGGAGCTCAACTGAGATTGTGGAATGAACTCCCACAGGCCCTAAGGACCATTACAAACCTCATCACCTTCCTCAAAAACTGCAAGCTGCTTTTCTTCAACTTACCTTCTCTAACAAAACACAGAGCAGTATTGCATTTAAAAACAACACACAATACTCCCAAAACAAACCCTATCAAAACAAAACACTCCAGAGTTCAAGTAATTCTCTCTCAGGGAGAGAATTAGAGAGAGAACTAACCATAAAGGGCAGATGTTAGTTACATCACTTAAAGCACTACTGGAAGGCACTCATACTATGGTGATGAGGGTGTTTAAAAACCTATATAGAATAATACATACAATAGTATGTTGTAGTGATATCATTATAGATTTTTATTATCTTTATAGGTATGAGTACATGGTATTTTGAGTACATTTTCCATGATAGTCTCTAATTCTAGTACAATTTCAGGGATATAGATTACTTGAAGCATTGATGGAAAATTTTGTACATGTTGTACCAAATTTTCAGTAAGTTCCAAACAAAATAATTAGATACTAGTTCTCTAGGGGATGATTCAACCAATACTATATCTTCAGCATTGCTGTAAATATATAATTGTTAAAATATTAATTTAACAAATAAAATTATTTCAAGCTTTAATTTTTCACATTTACATTATATCATTCATACATTTTGCAAGGGCTGCTATTATTAACTTAAAACAAAGAAACTGTTCAGAAATGACTTGATTGCTATTAAGCTACAGAAAGTGATCTATATGAAACTGCATAATTACCTTTATTGAATAACAAATTACTGCTTCCCAAACAGGTGCACTAGATACTTTCAGATCATGTAACAGAATATGTCCCTTGAGTGGTAAAACAAGACGACATTAGAAGACTTCTACTATAAGAATAAAAATAATTTTTACTTTTGTTTCTTATTTTCCGTAAATCTGCTGGTTTTCTTCCCTGCTTTCTTTCTCTAATCATTCTGTAAAGTAACTATTTTGTTGATACTATAAGAGTAGCTATAATAGCATGGCATCAAATTTCATTTTACTGGTACAACAGTACATATATGTTTGTCAGTGATAAGTACTTAGCATGTATTAATAATTCTGTATCTTACAGTGAAATCGTTCCTTGAGGTCTTCAGTATTCTAAGCACAACTTAAGTATCCAGTCAGAGTATCTTTATAGTACGTTTCCCTTATGGAATGCATGTAGTAACTCTTAGAATCAGGTTTTCATGACAAATGCTTGTGGAATGTAGATGTAAACTTTGCTGCCAGTAAACATTTGCCAATATTCACTTCAAGTTCTTGTTTCCATGTTTCTGACAATAAACTTTTCACTATATCTGGGAAAAAACTTAAGTTGAAGTAAATTTATTTAAAGATTTGAATGAATATTTGTGGAAAGTATTTTATAGTATTCAATTTGTACTAGTCTGAAGCACTTTACAACTATAATATATGATACTACATTACTGAAATTGAACTGTTTCTTAGGTGAAACAAAATAACGTTATATTGGCATAAAATGTTCAGCACAACACAGAGAAGCAGTTTGACCAAGCACATAAGGCGAAGTCCATACAGAGCAGATGAAAGTTCCCATTTAAAAGGTATTAAGTATTAATGCCTTTAAATGTTGAAGAAGGCAAAGAAGTAAACATTTGCAACCCAATAATTTATTTGCCACATTGTGTTCTCTGTATTGTTTAGCTTCACAACATCCTAAGCCACTGTTTTGATCTGTGTATATGTCAGCTGTCTTACAGTTAGCGCTTGCACTGTTTAGAGCTGGTTTGACTGAAGTAAATGGAAAACTCTTAACACTGATGGGATGAACATTTAGGACATAAGGTATAGTCATGCTCCTTGAAGTAGGTAAGTATTTGTCTCCAGTAATATGAAGTACTCTTTTTCACAACCTTAAAGGACCATATATATCATAGACTGTTGCAAGTCCACCTGATAACTGAGCCCCTATGCTCTGCAGCTGCCAGAGGCAAAATATCAATTGGATGCAGTAGATCTGTTTGGGTAAGTTTTTTTCACAAGATGGATCAGTTATGATTTTTAAAACTGTTAAAAAATTTTTCACCTGTAAGTACTTACTAGACCAGATTCTGCTCTCATTTACACTGGTGTAAGTCGAAAGTTCCATCTTTGATTTACGGTACTATGAGTGAGACTAGAATTGGACCCACAATGTCTTTAGTAGACTGATATGTGTCGTCCTTTAAGCATTCTAACCATAGGCTGAAGACTACATTTAAACCATCCATGATGAAAGATATTGAACTAAGTAACAGCATCTGGAGTACTGTTCAAGTGATTATTTTGAGCACTAGGTTTCTACACTGTGGTAGATATTTTTGGCAAGTATGTACCTCTGCTAAAAATTGTTGCTATTATGGCATTGTTTTAGTCATATACTGAAGCTATTTTTCTTAAATGAACTTTTAATTCATTCTTTGTTTTGTTTTTATTGTTTGCGTAAGAACACCACATGCTAATTCACCCCATGGAGTGTGAGTATTATCCAAACATCACAAAGTCAGTTCCAAAGTCCAGACACTTACCAGTCCCTCCCTCACAAAGCATATAATAGCAAAATCCTCATTCCAAATTGAAGTCAACCAGAACTTTGGAGTATCTTCAGAGTAAAATACTATGCAGAACAGCTGCAAGAGTTTTGATATATAACCCTTGGTGGGGTGAACATCACCCCATAATACTGAAAATATACAACATCATTTACACATGATGACAAGATAATGTTTTTATAAGAATTTCTTCAAAAGAGGAAGGAGTACAGAACAACTAAAAGTAACCATAGATACTTTCCCATTGTATAAAGTCCACATTGGGTACTGCCATAATGGCAGCCAACACCTTCTTGGCTATGAGCCCTGTCAGTTACCTCAACTCTGATTCAGGCAGAAATGAAACTCAACCCTTCTACCGGATCTCTTCCACCCAATCCTCCACCTTCCAGACTGGGGAAAAACCTTTAATCCAGGGTTCCTGTTCTCTTGCCTCCAAACTGTAGAGTTTTTGTCACTTTACATAAAACATGAATAAGAGCACTTGAAGCCCTCCTTTTGTGCTGCTTTTCAAAATAAGTGGAATTTGGATGCAGATTCTTGCATTCTGTGAACAAGACTCAGATACAGATGCCAATTAAAAAATATTGGACCTGATTCTCTAGTCCCCTCTGGTCCTTTTGCACTGCTGCAGCGGCACAAAAGAGCCAGAACCTAGCTGGCTTTCAGAAACTGAGAATTCCGCCCATGTGGCATAGCCAGGTCCTTTGTTGTCTCTCCCCTACATCAATGACCTGGCACAGGGGGCATGGTATAGTGGAAGGAAGTATGACTGGGGCACAATAGCACTTGGCTATTCTCAGCTCATGAACAGCTCCCTGAAGGTCATTACCATCTAGGGTTGTTTACAGCAGCTCTAAGTCTGTTCTAAGCTACACTAGAGCCTGGGTCAGCATAGAGCTGGACTGGAGTCCGGGAGCCACAATCAATTCCTTCATCATCCTTCTTCCCCCTCCTCATCCCCTCAGATTTTATCAACAGAGACTATGTGCAACAGAGGATCCGGGCAGGTTTTACTGGGGTATTTTTTTTTTTTTTACTTCAGAATTTGATAGCTGGTCTTTCATAGGGAGACAATATGTTATTTCACATTGTTAGGAGAAAATGAAATTATTAAACCTCAAAACATTTATAAACCACTATAGAAAGGATGACTGGATTTACCTCTGCCCTTCCAGCCTCCTATATGCTAATCTGATATTATTTTCTAGGACACTAGTGAGATGCCTGAAGCTTTTACAGTTTTTCTTAGTGAGTAAAGTATCTTCACTTTGGCGAGATACATGGGGATTCATACTGCTCACAAGCATTATTCTGAAAAGCTTTTGAGTCAGATCACACTTAAATCATGATGCTATCCAGAAAAGAGAAACTCATTGAAAACTGCCTCTGATCCTTTTTGTGGGGAATATGATTGCTTCTATTCAACACCCTTATTAATGAGTCCAATAATTAGTTCTAACTGTAAGGACATATAGTTGCCCCTCTGAAGCCAAGAAGAGGAAAAAACAATTTGGTTTCACAAAGATGTTTCACTGAAAGTTGTTTCTTGTTTAGTTACATGCTCTTGTTTTTTCCACATTGTACATGAATAGCGCTGTGACTGAATGTACCCCTATACCCTACCCACCATTGTAATAATCTTTGTACAAAGTGTGCCTTGTAAGCAGTGCTTAATTTATAATGAAAGATGTGCCAGGGCTCAAACAATGATTTTTGTTTTTAATTTTAAACTTATGACTTTGAATGTGTGGTGGCATTACTGTCATTACCACTATTTGAAAGCGTATCCTACTGAACGTACTCGTGTTAGATGTTTACAACTGCATATTCTATATTGTGTACAAAGTAGTAGCTTGTGCAGAAAAAGAAATTAGAAGCAATTGCAGAGAATAAAGTCTGTATATGTGCTCTAGCTACAGCCCTATCCATCTTTGCTCTGGCTTTCTCCTCAGTATTATTACAGAATATTATCATCACACCTCCCTAATTCGCTGCCCTCTTGTAATGCCTCCCCTCCAACACACACACACATTCTCCCCAACTATTCTTTGTTCAGTTGAAATAACAGTAACAGCAGTATTATATTGTGCTAGTACTTAACAACCAGCTATGGTACATTGCAATAACAACTTCTAAATAAATCAATAAAAGTAGTTAACTATGTCTGTTTTCTATATTATTAAGGAACAGTGTTAATAGATGTCACAAATTATATTTTAGTATGGACTGAACAAATGTAACCAGACTTAAAAAAACAAGATTTAAGATTTTTCCTTACACTAATCCTGCAGTGCTTGGGAGAGGTGGTACTGGATCCAGCCTTGTGCTTTACTTCTCCAGGTAAGTCCATAAAATAGCCAAGTTAGCCTGGCTATCTTGTTTTCTCTTCTTGCTTCTTGTGCCATCAGCTCCTCTGTGTCCTCTGCATCATCCCAGTCTCTCTGCAGGACTCTCCCCGCTACCTTTTTTTTGATTTGACTCATTTTTCTGCTCCTCCCTGACTTTGTGCCTTGGGAGGCTGCCCCGCTTGCCCCACCCTGGTTACAGCCCTGATGGATACAACTGTGTTGAGAATTTTAAGAAAACACATTTCAGAGCAAAATATAGACTTTTTTTTTACTTTCATAATTGATGTGGCAATCGCAGAGGTGCCAGGGTTATGAAGTGCCAAACCTAGAAGTGCCAGGGCTCAGCCCTGGCACAAATTAAGCACTGCTTAGAAGGTATCACTTGAAAACTCATAATTTACTGGTCAATTATCGTCCTGATAAAATGTGTGGGGTGAAATTTTATGTGAAGTTATAAGATTCCACTGTATGGTGTTAGTACATGTTCCAAACCATAATCCTACCCAAGCAGAAGTTGGCGAACAGGTCTGTCCTAAACAAAGGAATGTGGTCTGCTTAATTTGCATTTCTTTAAGCAGAAAATAGAGACATCTAGCAGAAAGTGGTGACAAAGGACACTCCACAGGTGAGGAAAAGTGACAGGGCATCCTTCCCCACAGACTTTTTGTCTGCTGGTAGCCAGATAGAAATGTTTTTTGAGAGGGTGACTGAAACTATCGAAAGGAGGGACAAACACCCCAAGACCTCGCACCCTCCCTGCACATAACGTTGCACCTGAAGTGACAAAGGAAGCATTTGTTGGATTCTGGGAGAAGGGGTCCTACCTAAGAAGACTGCTGAAAGCATGTGGTGAGAAACTTTGCTTGAATCTGCTTTAGTTTAAGTTAGGCAGCTACAGCATTCTAACTTTATTTTCTTGTAACCATTTCTGACTTTTATGCCTCACTATTTGTACTCACTTAAAATCTCACTCTTTTGTAGTTATAAAATAAAAAAACAAGTTTATTATTTTATCTAATCCAGTGTGTTTAAATTTAAGTGTCTGGAAAACTCCATTTGGGGTAGCAAGTTGTGTGCATATTATTTCTATTAAAGAAATAACAAATGCTATATAAATGTGTATTGCCCAAGAAGGGGCTGGGCAGTACAGAACATGCATTTCTGGGGAATGGGAGGGTGGGGAATTTAAGAGTGGGAGTGTGTTGGGGTCATCCTGCAGCATAACCAAGGCTAGTGAGAACCAAAGTGTGGCTGGTTGGCCGCAGGACATGTAGAGACATAGCTGGGAGTGACTTGCATGCTGGACACTGTTTGTGAACAGCCCAGACTGGATGTTACAGCAGTAAAGCATTGTAAAGGACACCCCGGGTTAGAGGATAGTGGTAACACAGCTACTCGTTAGTCTCAAGTGTACTCTGGTATGCAACAGCAACATGTCATGGTTCTGTTTCATTAACAGATTTACGTGTCATTTTGTAAAAGTTACTAAAAATCATTCTTTTAAGTATTGGTTTATATTTTTCAGGGACTCATAGTACAGAAAACCTTCAAATGTATTTCCTAGGTTTGTGTGAATAATGAAAATATATCCACAATATTACAAGGATGTTTATGACCATGGTGCCATAGATTAAGAGTAAGGACTACATCTTCAGGTCTCCATTATTTTCCAGATCCATTTTTAATATGTCCCTGTAAAACTTGGCATGTATAAAGTTAATGAGACTTTATGGTACTGAATGAAGTTGGTGAGACTTCATAGTATTGCTTATGATGCATGAATTCATGCAGAATCTAAAATATAAGCAAGAGAAACAAATGAATGACGTATTTTGTTTTCAATATTTTAAAATGTATCTTTAAAAAATCAGATGCTAGTTATGTAACGCCAAACATATGGGACTGGCCACTCTCTTGCAACCTGCTATAGGTTGTTACAATGCAAGAGGAATCAGAAAAAGAGCCATTTGCAGACTGCACTGACGTGATTCCCTTTCAGATGAATTCAGTTTCACCCAGGCAGGGCTGATGGCCTCTTTGTTTCCACCTTCAGCCTATACAATGCATTATTTTATAAGGTAGGGTTTTTAAATTATTATTTTTTATTGTTTAATTATTGGTTATTGGAGTAAGTGCTATAAAGGTACGTAAGATACTTGGGATTCCTTGTATACTTTCTATTTTACTTCATGGGCAATGCTTAAGAAAATGTGAAAAAAGATATGTCCATTTTAAGGTATTATTGGGAATTCTCAGATGACAAACTACACATAATCATCTGTTTCACTGAACGTATAGGCAGTCAGTCTTGGAAGAAATGCTGTGTTGTGAGTTGTGATGCATTCTTTTTAGAAACTGTACCCAACACAAGTCTGTATACGCTTGAGTTCTGGAACTGAGAAACTGTCTCCTTCTAGGATCTGCCATGGCAATTATGGTCAGATGAGGCACTTGAGTTAATGCCCTCTAACTTTAATGATGAGGGCTGGTAGCAGGATGATCTTGGTGCTGATGATGGGACTTGAGTTTAGAACTTGCTCAACTCACTTTGTCTGACAGAGCCCACGTTTACTGATATTTCAGGATTCTGTTCTAAGCTCGTCTCTTTAAACAGAAATGTGTTTGCAAAGGTAAGGGACGTTTCTAGAGCACTATTTTGTCAGATGGCCTTCTTTGAAGGCATGTTATTTGCATTTCTGTGCATTCATTACATTTTGTACATGTGCTTTGACCTCTATGGGAGGTTGGATTTTATAAATACAAAGAAAGAAATATAATTCCTGGACCCAATCCCATATAGTTTATTCAGGCAAAACATCCTTTAGAAAATACAGATTTTAATCACAGATATTTCAGTGAAGTAAAATAATCAATCATCCATTGTGCTTAAGGTATTACCAAAATTGTGATATTCTCTTCAGTTTCTCTGGATTTAAAAATATCAATAATGTCTAAAGATTTCACCAAGCATAAGAATTTTCCAGTCTTAGACTCCAACAGCTTTGTGTACTATCATAAAGATTAAGTAGTTGGCGTAGTTATATCTTATCATTCCCAGAGGCTGCTAAAATTATAATTTGCTGAAGCTGCAAAATCCTACACCCATTCTGAGGTTTTGTAACTGAACATATTAGATACAGCAAGAACAGCTGCATTAAAAAGGTTGTTGGAAACAAATAGAAAATGCTGTAGTGTTCTTTCTTTAGAGAAATGATATTTGCATCACAATCCAGTGGGCATCTGAAAATCATGAATTATGAAGTATTGGGAAATAATTTGCTATCATTATAGACATTTTATCCATGCATGATTTTTATCCCCAGTATCTTGTAAGAATTACAGAAAACTATGAGACAGGAACTCTGATCATGCAAATGTAGGTCACGACAATGCTTTTAACATTCTAGCAATTTAAAGGCCCACATAAATCAATGCAATAACTTGCAGGTTATATACCAATCACTCTGTCTCAGATATAGTACCATTTGCACATGCCATACAAGTGTCAGAAAAAAAAATTGAGAGAAAAATTCTACTCTCCTGTATACCAGTGCAATGCCAGTGACTTTAATGTGCTTAGTAAACACGTACAAATGAAAACAACAAACGAAACAAAACTGGAGCAGTGTTTGGTATGTAGCACCTTCACTAAATTCACTCACGGATTAAACTGATTCTTTTTAATTTGATTAAACTTCTGGAACCAAATTATTTGTATTAAAAATAGCACAGCCTCTATACTTTGTTTTGATTGCCATAGGCATTTAGGATGAGATTCTGGCTAGCTCTCTGTGCTCCCTACTTCCCTGTGTCAGCAACCCACATTTCTGGTTACGACATATGTAGAAAAGCAGCCTTCACAGGATTTCTACTCCCATGCAGGTGGATGTGAGAGATTGAGAAGTAAGGAGCTTGGAGCCTGGTCTGGATGGCAAGCGAGATGGAGTGAAAAAATTGCAGTCCTGAATAATGGGGAGGATGGTGGTGGTGATGACAGTGATAGACCAGTGGAGAAGGTTTAGAAAGGAAGTAGGGAGTTCTGTTTTGGTCCTGTTCAGTTAAAGATGTTGACAAGAAATTTAAGAGCGGATTTCAGAGAGACAAATGGTGAAATATGGAATTGGATTGAAAGAGACACTTTAGTGGGGTGAAGGGGGGGGGAAAGAGAGATTTATAAGCCATCAACACACAAAAGAAAGATGAAATCACATGAGTTCATGAGATTTCCCAGAGACAGTATGTAAAGTAAAAGCAGAAGGCCAAGGACGGAGCCCTAAGAAACTCCCACCAAGAGATGCTAAAAGAATGGTCAAAGATGTAGGAGGGTAATCAGGAGAGAATGGTCTCATAACTCAGTGAGAATAAGATCTCAAGAAAGACAGGGTAACTGACAATGTCAAAAACAGCACAGAGGTTGCGACCCAATCACCCCTTAACTCACATATCTTTGGTCTTGTTGGTGTCTCCCTAGTGTTTTACCCTAGGCAAAATGTGTAGCTTTTTGCAATGCACTTCACTGGGAGAGGACAAGTCTGCCCCTGCCCTTTGGCCAAGAATGAGCAGGTGTTTTAGGTCCCATAAACTCTTTATCCTTTAGCACATCTCCTAGAGATATTGCATTTCCCCCCATCTCATTGGCCAAATGGCTTGAAACGCCCCCACAACAGTATCATTCTTTAAAACAAGATTTATTAAAATCAGTAAGCTCTGAATAAGTTTCCACATTTTGGAAAGTATATGTAGAAAGAACCTCCAAACATTTTCAGGTTCACCCTTTACTAATTTTCACCCTTCCCTGACTTAAAATGTATGGGCGCAGTCCTGGAATTCACACTCAGTCCTTTCTCAGAGAAAATGTGACCTGTTGAAGAAAGACCTAATAAAATAAATAGGTATATCTCCAATTATTATTTATCTCCTAGAACTGGAAGGGTCCTCAAAAGGTCATCAAATCTAGCACCCTGCCTTCACTAGCAAGACCAAGTACTGATTTTTGTCCCAGATCCCTGGGTGGCCTTCTCACGGACTGAACTCACAACCCTGGGTTTAGCAGGCCTATGCTCAAACCACTGAGCTATCCCTCCCCTTGGGTAAGGGATGTGGGACTGCAGCTTGTGTTAATGGGGGGAAATATTTTGTCTCCTCTTTTATATTTAGCTCAGTCTGAATCATGAAAAAATTCAACTTTAATCATTTTAAACCAGATGATCTTTTTCATCTGGAGTGAGCTTACCCTTAGGGGCACTACACAGTACAGCTCTTAAAAGTAAGTCTGTATTCAAAATCATGCATTGAATAACCACATTTTCAAAAGAAGCATTTCAACTGTTTGCAGAAATACAACTGTCCATGCAAAATCAACACATATGGGAGGAGGATTATGCTGATTAGGAGGCATAACAATATGAGCTCAATGTAAGGGAACGGCAAGAGTCCTGGTGGCTCGGTGCACACCTATTCAGTGAGACCACATAATAATTTCAGCCTGATAATATCATTTTGTCAACAGGCTGGTATTTAAGCGGCTTTTCCGCTGCACACATTTTATTCTCCAATCATAACTTTCTTTAGACAGGTAAAATGATAGCTTTTTCCTTGACAACAGGAAACAAACTGGTCTAAATCAAATTCAATTTACTGTGCAGTAAAAGATGAGCTGGTGAATTATATTTCAACCAGAAAACATCAGAGAAATTCTGCTGTTAAAGATTTTGTGAATTCATAGGAGAAACTTGGTTTTAAAAATAAATATCACTTATAACTTGAAGGACTCATGATTTTTTCCATTGTTTAGCTGTTCACTGGTAATTACATACATACCCACACACAACCAATAGTCCTAAAGCTGTGAGGCACTGAAGAAATTAGTTCAGATTACCTTATTCATATTTAAGAAACATTTAATATCTGTGAACCAAAAACTAACATTCCTTAATCTTAATCACAGAGCACAATAAGGCCTTCAGCCTTTATGGTCATATACTATTGACAGGAAAAAAATGTACTTTACAATATTCTGATAAACGAATTACTCTTCATTTAAAAGTCTGCTCCTGGGAAGTGAGGAGACTTCTCAGCCTCTTGTAGGAGGTGGTCAACCCCTTTTAGTACTGGGTCTTATGATTCCCTGTGAAAGCCAATTTTCCAATTGTAAATAGATACGGGGCAGTGTGTCTATTGCATACAAACCTTCCACATCCACATTATGACACCACAGCACTTACATAAAAAAATAGAGTTAGTGTGGTGATAATACACCACTCTTTGTATCGAGGCTATTTGTGAATAAACTAATTGCTGTACCAATGTTCTGTGGTACTTTTTTCCCCCTTGATTGAAAGGAAGATAAGGTACTCTACAGTAACAGAGTTAAGATAATTTGGGTAGCTTAACATTAACCATGTTTCTTAGTTGAACTCTAACTGCATTTCATTTAATTTTTTTTTTTAATAACTGCATTGTCCTGTAAAGGATATTTCCTCTTAGGTTTGTGAAATGTACTCTCAATTTTAACTTCATTTTCAAGATTTTTTTTTGGTCTGGTATCTTCCATAGTTTTATAAATATTCCTGAGGGGTCTACTGAATGTTTAACTTAATTGCTGTGATGGTAAGTGAAACAGGAATGTAGGAATGTGTAACATGACTGCATTCCGTAATTCTTCATCCCAAACTTTAATAATTTGAATATTTTGAGCTAGAAGGATTATTCTATTCTATATATTTCCAGGACATTATTTAGTTAAGTTTGTGGAAGAGTTCTATTTCCTAATGACATATTTGATTTATTAATATTATTAAATAATGCAATCAGAACTTTAGTAATTGAAAAAAAAGATAAATCCTTAAAAATAAATATACTAATTAAAACAGAACAAAACAAGGCAAACAGTACAGCGATCAGACAGACACCTACGTCCTATAGAATTTTAAAAGACACCAATATAGAGATTTCTTCAGATAGTCAAATTATTACAGTATATCACAACTAGATGATATAGATACACTGGTGTGTGAAGACATCATACATCTTTGCTTCTAAATGAGAAAAATTAATTGTTTTCACTTTGTTACACTAGCTAATTGTTCATTTGGGCCCTCGTTGAGCTGACAGTATGTTTAAACTAATATATAAAGAATACAATGCATTCTGAACTATTTGCCCTATCTCTCTTATGTCAGTAACAGAAAGAAGGATACACACAAATTCTATACACATCACCACAGAAACATGATTTGGAGGAGAAACATTAGGCCTTTTCATTTACATGGCTATATCAGGAATATCTCTATTGAAATCAATGGAGTTGCACTAGTGTAAAACCGTTGTGAGAACAGAATCTGGTCCAGTGTCTCCACTGGCAAAAAAATGAGATCATGGTCAGTAGAAAGCTATGACATAAATGATATCAATTCAGAGACCAGGAACAACTGACATTTTGTCGTAGTCAGTCATGTCTTAGTCACACACAGGAACTATGCTGTTCATAGAAGAGTACCAAAAAAGTTTGTTTGGCTGAGCAGCTCCATCTAGGTGCATGAAGGGTTAAAACTTGGTCCTCCTGAAGGCAATGGGAGTTCTGCTGGTGAGTTCTGTGGGACCAAAATTTGATTCTAAAGGCTGAGACTTACTATATTAATAGCTGAAGAAACAAAAGACCAGGTCAGATTGGTGTACAGGAGCAAATGGTGTGTCCTGGCCACTATTAGACTCATAAGAATCACAAAAAAACAAATTATTGTAGGGAGTTAGGCAAAGTGTTGTCAGAAACCATGATGAGGAAGATAAGGTCTAGTGACTGGAGTAGGGTTGGTTGGTCCTAGGGGTCAGAACCACGGGTCAAAGCCAGAATCGGGGGTCAAGAGCCAGGTTAGAACAGGGCAAGGGAAGGGCTGGGATCTAGGCTGGAATCAGAACAGAACTAGAGCAGGGCAGGAGCAGGCTGAGGTCAGTGGAGTTTGTCATCACTATCAGGCAGAGGAATGTTCCAAGCCGTGAAGCAACATTGAGCAGACTAAGGCTATGTCTACATTACTGCGGTAAGTCAACCTATGCTACGCAGCTCCATCTACGTGAATAATGTAGTTGGAGTCGATGTACCTTAGTTCGAGTTACCGTGGGATCTACACCATGGGGGGGTCGACGGGAGAAACTCTCCTGTTGACTTACCTTACTCTTCTCATCAGGGGTAGAGTACAAGTGTTGACTGGATAGTGATCTGCTTTCGATTTGGAGGGTCTTCACTAGACCCAGTGGATTGACTTCATAACATCGATCCTGGCTGTAGTGTAGACCTGCCCTAAGCTGCTGTTTCTCCTGTGAGTCATATATACCTAGTCTGAGAGTCACCTAACCCAGCTTCTGGATTGGCTGGAGCCTTACATAGGACTGACTCATCGCCGCAGGTGACTTAATCAGACTCTAGTTGGTGATTCATCGCCTCACAAGTGTACAGTGTACCCATATATGTGTACCTTCTTCTTCCAAATGTTTTTCCTTGAGACAATATTCTCCACATACATCAAATTCTTCCTTTGTGTACATACACACAACTCCTGGTGTTGTCAATAGAACTTCCACAGAAATGTCTGACAGCAAGTTTGATTCAAAATGTTGTGAACGATAATGTGCTTCTCCCTCTCCTCCCCTGCCCCACCTCTGGAAAGAATCTTCATTTATTTTTCTTCAATTTATTTTCTATGATTGCATTAACATTTGAAAATTAAGACTTGGAGTGAAATCCTGACCACACTGAAGTCAGTTGTAGTTTTGCCTTTGATGGGGCCAGGATTTCACCCCAAGTAAGTGTTTAAACTTGCAGCGTACATAAGCTCCACAGAAGGAATGCTTTACAAATTCTGCAGCCCCTCTTTTGCTGGGTTTATAAACTGAATATTTGCAGTCCCAGCAAAAAACATTTAGCCAAAAGTGTGATTAGCCAAATGAAAACTTCATGTTCCTTATTGCATTCAGATAACTGAGGTTGTACTGTAACATTGTAATCCTGGAGAACTACATATTTTTAAATACATGTTAAGCCACATAGTTACTAGAATCTATTAACTTTGCCATACAATATTGTGGACAAGTAGCGATATTGGATGAAACAGCACAATGAAGAATGTTTCCAGATTAATATAATCCCTCCTTGTTCAATTTTTCCACATAAATGCTATAAGTATACAGTCATCATCCACACATGATGATTTGGAGATTTACAGGAAAACCATCAGGATCTATGTTGGGTAGGGTCCCAGCATATGAATATGGAATAGTGTTCTATGGAGTATAATCATGAGATTTTTTTCTGAACAACTATACTTATTGACAACACAGTGATTGAGTTTGCTCAAATATTCTGCTGTAAGTCAAAAAGAGTTTGTGTCATCATTTGACTTGGAGGCCTTCTCATCATCACAGCGGAGATAAGTATTGAAGACTAAGGGTATGTCTACCTGGCAAAGAAAAACCGACAGTTGGCCATGCCAGCTGAGTCGCGCTCGCAGGGTTCATGGTGCAGGGCTGTTTCATTGCTGTGTAGATTTCCAGGCTTGGGATGGAGCCTGAGCTCTGAAATCCTCCCATCTTTCAAGGTCCCAGGCTCCAGCCTAATCCCAGAAATCTACGCAGCAATGAAACTTCCCCACAGCCCAAACTCTGTGAGCCTGAGTCAGCTGGCATGGGCCAGTCATGAGTGTGTAGTTGCTGTGTAGGCCCAGGAGATGCAAGGGCTCCATAAATCTAGCATCCCTGGCAGTGCTAGATTTTTTTAAATATGGTGGGGAGGAGTTATGATGGGCTGATTGAGGCCACTCCCTAATACACACTTCTTCCACGTAAGTCAAAAGATATAGCTTGGATTGAAGGGGAAGAAGGGGATGGGGAAGTGGGACGCAGGGGGATTTGATATACAAAGTTCCCTGCACCACCTGTCCTTCCACCCCCACTTAATATACCTTAATTATGACCCAGAACAGCCACCACTGAGGTAAGAGAATAGATTAATCTACTTTCCTATTCATTTCTTGGCTTCACAGGTGAGACCAGAAATAGTTTCCTCACTCTGCCATGTCAAGAGCAATAGTGTGGCCCTTAGCCCACTTCCTAAGGTTGTTCAGGAGCACGAGCAGCAGAGGGCTTAGACAGCTTATTCAGGCCTTAGAAATGGCAGTTTAGCTGTACCTATGTTGTGATGGGTTGGGTCACAGAAACCTCCTTGGGACTGCCACCTGATGTGCTGAGACTACCTCTGAGCCCATTTTCCCTGGCAGTTTGGGACTTCAGTACCTTGCCTGGTTGTGCGAGACACACTAGTCTGCTACAAACACAGACCCAGGTCTGAACCACGTCCCCCAACAGCTGCAGGCTTAACTGAAAACAGCTTAAGAAGTGCTCCTGTCTCCAACAGCCAGATACCCAGTTCCCAATGGGATCCAAATCCCATCCATTTTACTCTGTCTAAAGCTTATAAAGGGTAAACTCATAAATTATTTGCTCTCTATAACACCGATAGAGAGAGATGCACAGCTGTTTGCTCTGGGTTAATTGATAAGTAAAAAGTGAATTTATTAAATATAAAAAGTAGGATTTAAGTGGTTCCAAGTAATAACAGACAGAACAAAGTAAATCACCAAGCAAAATAAAACAAAAACATGCAAGTCAAAGCCTAATACAGTAGGAAACTAAATGCAGGTAAATCTTGTCCTCAGAGATGTTCCAATAAGCTTCTTTGACAGACTAGACTCCTTCCTAGTCTGGGTCCAGCAATCACTCACACCCCTGTAGTTACTGTCCTTTGTTCCAGTTTCTTTCAGGCATTTCTTTGGGGGTGGAGAAGCTATCTCTAGAGCCATCTGAAGACACAATGGAGGGGTTTCCAGGGGCTTATACAGTATTTCTTTTGTGGGTGGAAACCCCTCTCTTCTCCTGTGTAAAATCCCTTCACAAGATGGAGTTTTGCAGTTGCCTGGGCAACTCACATGTCTATGAATGATTCAGCTTTTTGCAGGCCAATGCCATAATTTACATGTTAGTTTGAATGTTCCCAGGAAAGCTTAAATGTGGATTGGAGTTTTCCAAGGTCCATTGTTAGCTAAGCACTCCCAATTACTTGACTAAACCCGTCACTCTACGTTGACCAAATCTGCCTTATGTGCTTCCTACAGCAAACACTTTAAATTACAGGCATAGAGCCAATGCTCATAACTTCAGATATAAAAATGATACATGTATACAAATAGGATGAATACATGCAGAAGAACATAAAGTTTGCAAAGATATGTTACATGGGATATCTAGCATAAAACATATTCCAGTTATGTCATATTTACTCTCATAAGTATATTTCTATAAAGCATTATGGGGTGCAACGTCACATACATAAAGATCTTTTTTCTACCATAGTATTCAAAAAAACCCAAACTCTTCTTGGCTCTTCTCTTATACCTGCATGCATTTTTCAGGTGTTCCCATAGGTAAGTAGTGTTCATTTTCCATCTGTCCTTCTATTGAGACAATCCTTAGAGGGGATAGGAAAAGCGCACACAGGCTAATTAACTGAGTTTTTACAGCATAGCTCAGCACATATGGTCATCTTTTATATAAGTGTACAAACATCACACACAATCAACATTCTTCTAGGTAAATATTTCATAAACCACAACTTTGGATTTGCTCATAATGGGCTGATAGCTTCTAGTGACTTTAATATGACTATACCAGTACAAGGATTCTAAAGGGTGTAAAGATAAAGGAGGCAACTGACTTGTTTAGAGTGGTCATAACTAAAAATAAGAGAAGGAAATTTAGCAGAGGAAAACAGGCTAAAGATCAGGAACTTTTTGCTAATGATGAGGTTTGTTAAGCTGTAGAATAATTTTCCAAGTGAAGGGGTTGAATACCTATCCCTTGGCATGTTTAAACATGGGTTGGACAAAGCACTGAAGACTATAATGTAAAGAACAATCCAACATTGGCCAGGGAGATGGAAAAGATTACTTGATAGCTTTTTTCCATACCTAATTTCTGTGATTCTATAAAAACTTAAAAACCAAATTGTTAAAAAGATGAAATGATGCAACACCATTGCTATAAACAAAAGAGAATATCCAGGAGGAGGAGGAAGAGAAGAGCATCAAACTGGTGTTAATAAATCATTGCCTCAGCTGGAAAAAGAATACTTTTTAAAATTAATTTCTACTCCAGGAAGAATGCATGCAATTAAAAAGCACTAAATTATCTGTAGAAGAATTAAAATTATAATTGATGAATGGACTCATTTAAATGCATGTTTGTCTCCTTTGCCCAGTAAAATCCTATTTTTCTTTCCAAGGCTGAAGGTTACAAAGAAAATGTGGTTACTTTGGTGAGTTAGCCTCACTTGTTTTATGAGTAAGAGACTTTTGCACCGTAAAATACATGATGGCAAACCTATTGTTCTCGTAATAAAACAAGCAAGGCTATCTCCATGAATTTATGCACTATTAGGACGATTCATAGTGATGATTGTGCTGAAGACAGAGCTTAACCTTTTTTGAAAACTGCCCCAAAGATATGATCTCACTTTATTCCTTACGAGAAACATTAATGCTTTGTATTCGCAACTGATACAACTAAACATTATCAATAATAATACTCACTATTTCTTATTAAATTAGTTTATTTGGACAAAAATCATCAGAAAAACTGAGGCTGTTCTAAATTTCTCTTGGGTTCAAATTGGTTTCTAGCCACTCTCAGGAAGTAGAATGATAGAATAACAACTTGCATGGAAATTGCTCAGACACTGCAGTGCTGAGCAGCAGCAGCATAAAACCTTAAAAACCCCTAAGATAGATAACACAATCTCTGCTCCTTTTCCCTGGGTCCTGCACTAAGTAGAGCTCAGATGTGACCTAGGATCTGGTCCTGAGTCTTGGCTACCATGGTGGAAAGACCACCAAGATTTTCCTCAAAGCCCTAAAAGGTAGTGGACACACAATGCTTTTATCTTCTACCTCCATGTATCTATGAATCTCATTTCCTTAAATCCCTTCATACCTTTTAACTTAGTTTAGAGTGATAAACTAAAACTCTCTCTCTCTCTCTCTGTGTCTCACACAGTTATGTGGTTTAATTTCTAAATGATTTCCATTTTTGTGGTGTACATTGAGACCATTTTGGCCACAGTCAGCATATTTCAGTCAACCAGGAAAATGCTATCACTAAAGTGAATGAGTAAATTCTCCTTAAAGCTATGTGCTTCTCATTAGGTACGATATTCTTTTTTTAAAAAAAAGCCCATAATTTTCAGGATTTTTTTAAATAAAAAGTCATGGTCTTTGTCGCTCCAGCCATCCTACTATTGAGAAAGACTTCTCTGAATTTTCAGATTGGACGCCATGTATCTCCAGTGTAGTGGGGTAGGGAATTTTAAAAAGTTTTGAACTAATACTTAAACAGTATTAAAAGGTGTTAAAACATGTTGTGGCAGAAAAAGGATATTGACTTTTCTAATGATTTCCCTGACAAATAATTTATTATTAATTAAGACCTTGTGTGCCATGGCTTTTCCTTTTTATCTTAACTTTTAAGATGGGATGCGATCTACAGTATGTTATACTTCTACAGAGCACACGGGATCTTTATAGAGGAAGGTAAATACACAGCATTTATTGAGAATACAACAGTTAGCATATGCTTTTCAGACACAGACACAGATAGACAGACAGACACACACACACACAGTCCTGCCGGTGATGTTTATAGTTACCAGTCTGTTGTAGTTCGAGTCAATCTAATGGCCAGTTAGATTGAGCACGAGTTTGGAGCTGGGCTCTTGTCGGTCGTGATTCGATGCTCCTGGAGTATGGCAAGAAGAACCCAACGTCCCATGGCCAAGAACCCTGGTTCTTATAGGTTTTTTTAGGTTGTGTCAATCTGCCCTTCATTATGAATGCGTGTTGATAACTTTTGATGTTCTTTAAGTTTCTTTACTTTTTCTTCCTTGACTTTGGCTATATCAAAGGCCTTTACACATTATCTTTTCCTGAAGCTTGCATCCTCATTCACACAGATTGAGACTACAAACAGTAGTATTTTATAGCGAGCAAAAAGGCATTGCAAATTAAACCTTGCCTTCAATGTTTTTTTAATCTACTTAACATAGACACAATAGAGAATTCTGTCTCTTACTTACTAAACCTTAAAACAAAGAAATGTATATTTAACTAGAGTGCCTAATTTGTAATACATATAGGAAACCATAGTAGACATTATAACTTATCCTAAAACAAAAGGGTGGCCATAATCACTCATAAGGATTGTTCTGGTCCGTCATTCCTTTCTGCTATTCAAGAAGGGTGGCTGACAAGATGAAATCAAATTATACATTAATTCTATAGTACATTATAAAATCCAGCTCCTACAAGTGCACTAGCCTGATGTGCACTAACTGGCCATGTGGACCCTGCTGCCGCACACTAAAAGTTCCATGGTGCATTTTGATGTACTGCCCTGTAGATTGACAATCTGGGCCTGTGCACTAATGTCGACGAGCTCTATGACTTCTGCATTTTTTGCTATGACAAAGTCATTTTTTAGAGATGACAAGCAACCAACTCTAATTACCCCTCATTAGAAACCTGGCTTTTCAAAATACCACACAGTAATATATTTAATGTGAATGTCAAAACTGAAAGATCAGATTACAACTAAAGACTTTTACAGAGTATAGTCTTCTAAATTTTCTCTGCTTCATTTCATCAGAGCAGGATATAAATCATGGGGATCATTTGGCATCTCTAATAAAAATATTAAACGCTAATGAAAAGTGTTTTGATTTATCTCTTGTCTTATGACAAGCTTGAGAATTCTGTTTCTGAAACAGAGACACATACTTTAGTCTTGATTCACATTTTCTCCAAGGGCTCGTCTGCATACAGATATTCATAGATTCCAAGACCAAAAGGGACCATTGTGATCATCTCATCTGACCTCCTGGAGAACACAAGCCATTGAAATTCTCCCAAATAATTCCCAGAGCAGATCTTTTAGGGAAAAAATCCAAACTGATTTAAAAATTGTTACTGATTGAGACTCTACCATGACCCTTTTTAAATTGCTCCAGTGGTTAATTACTGAATATTATATCTGTATAACTATGTTGGTTTGAGAGATGATTTTTTTTACCCAAATAATAGTACCAGTACAGCCCGTAGTATTGATGCAGTTACACCAATGTAATGGTGCCAACTTCTTCAGTACTCATCCATCAGTGACAACAGGCCCAAGGAAGTCTTTCTTCCCAGTACCAGCTTCATTCATCTTTAACCCTGGTGGTTCTATATTATTCTATTTTTAAGCTCCTTCATGTCAGTGACTTCAGGTCTTGAATCTTGGTCTGCAGTGCTTGCACAAGCTAGGCAGTCCTGACCTAACATCCAGTGACCTGCTAGCAGCTACTAGAATAGCAGCTGAATTCTGACAGAGGACTCCAGCCTTTGGATCTGATTGGGGGTCCTGATTGGTCCCCAACCTCTATTTAACTCAAGCACAAGCACAGGACATTGTCCATGCAACTGCTTGGGGTTGCTTATTGTGCAATACCAGCTCCTGCTGCTTTCTACTAGCGTCCTGACATCTGATGTTCAGTCTGCCCTCTGGCCTGTCTCATACTTGGATCTCCTGGTAACTTGATCCCTTGACTCTAGGTTTTGCCCTTTGGCTTGCCTCGGATTCTGATCTCCTGGTATGTGCTCTAGCCTGATTCCTGCTCTGACTAGGTCAGACTGTCCATACTCTGGCCATGACACTTGCCATATATGGTATCATTTCAGGGTCCACTCTTGACACATGACCAAACAATCACAGTGGTCTTTCTTAGATCTTCTGTAACAGCATTACTCTGTGCCTTAGCTGTTTTCTTTGTGCTTCATGTCTTATCTTCTGCAGTATTGAAACTCTCAGTATGCACCTCAGCCAGTTTATTTCTGCAGTCAATATCTTTCATTCATCAGTTTTGCTTGTACTCCAACATTCCGACCTACACAGCCATATCGGTATGACAATTGTCTTATATATCCTGATGTTCATTTTTATCTCAATGTCTTTGGCCTTCCAGATATTAAAGAGTTTTCCTAATGCAATAGCAGCAAGTCTGATTTGTTCTTTTTTTTTGTTGTTGTTGTGGTTTTTTTGGTCATCCTCACAATTCCCATTCTTCAATATTAGTCCATGGAGATGCGCAACTTTTTCTACTCATTTTAGTTCCTTTTTCTACTCATTTTAGTTCCTTTTTCTCTGACTTTGTTCTCTGTTTCTTCCTCTTGTCTTCCAATTGAGTCTGAATTTTCTGCTTTCCAGGTCTACTCTATTGGTTATTCTCTGTAAATCCTCCTTGGTTAAGGGTATGAGGTCAATATCTCTTACAAACCTAAGGTTATTCACTCTCCTCACACTTAACATGACTCTTCTTATTTCATCTTGCAGTGCTGCAGCTATTATTTCTTTCACCACCATATTGAATAAATCTGGTCAAATGTCTATCCTTGTCTCACTCCTACAGTCATCTTGAACCCTTCTGTCACTTCTTGTCTACTTTCATCTCATTCATTGACTTGCTGTAGATGGTTTTCTGTCTGCTTGATCAATTTCTTGGAGATGCCAGACACTTTCAGAACTCTTCATAATTGTTAATCCTTTCCCCCTTTGCCAAATGCTATCAAAACTTGTTTGAAGTCTATAAAATTATTGTAATGGTTCAGTTACATTCTATGTACTTCTCCAATATCTGGTCTGATATCTGGCTATAGTGCCTTATGATGTACAGCTTATTCCTTTTCCTGTATGAGAATAAGCTATTCTGCTATAAATACTTTTCATATCTGTATAACTATATCCATGCTGGGTCGGGTGGGGGAAGGGGGAGGAAGAGTTGTATTGCTTTAAATATGTCAATATAGTTAAAGCGATACAGATTTTGTTACCTGCTGTTGGCCTGCCATTCTCCCTCCCACAGTATCCCCTCAATCTGCCACAACCTCCTTCCTCTGCAGGTCATTGTCTCGATGGGATGAGCTGAGAACTATGTGACTGTCAACTTTCACTTTTCATATAAGTTTGCCCCTTCTTTGCATTTTTTCAAAGGAAAAGATATAGGCCAATATAAACAATCCAGCTGTAGTGTTATAGGAAAAGCTTGGTAGTGTCACTTCAAGTTAAGATTGACCTGCACTTCCCATTATAAAATCTCATTTCCAGTTGATTATAACTTTGCCAAACTTGAACTGTTTGGGCTGAAAATTTCCTTTTTTTTTCTTCTTTCAAAAATTTAGCTAAAATGTTTTGGCTGTTTCTGAGAATGAGATTGGGGGAAAATACATAATTTTGCATTTTTAAATCTTACAACCCATTGAGTAGCTCTTGTTCCTCCATACTTTTGGAGCAGGAATTTGACATTTGACAAAGGGTGGCCTTTGCTGTCCCTGTGAAATTCACCCAAATTTGGCCAAGTTATAAGCTTTTGAAAAAATCTCAGTGTTCAACAGTAGTGTGTTAAAATTCAGCAGCTAAATATTCCTAAGATTCCATCTGCACTGGGTGTACTCCAGTCTGCAGCAGCAGGCACTAAGCAACATTTTTTCTGTAATTGCTGCTTGTGGAGGCTGGGGGCGGGACACTGTGGTGCCAGACACAGGAACCAGGAGCAGGGAGACTCTGTGCTCAATGCTCCCCCTGCAGGTTCCCAGAAACTAGAGGAAAAGGAGGAAGAAGCAATCTGACTGAAATGCAGATGATGGTGGACTGGACCTGGGAAGTATTGGGATGGGGGTGGAGGGAGAAGGTTGGGTCAGAGAGCCTTAGGAAGAAGACTAGGCCTGGGAGTTAGGAGCTGGTGGGGATAGGAAAAAATACTAGGGATCATCTTAGCAAGGAGATTGAGACGGGATAAAGGCACGTTCTGGGCAAGGAAACTGGGACTGAGGGTGTGTGGAGGAGGGGCTGGGAGCCAGTGTAAGTAGTGAAGAGAGATCAGAAGAAGAGCCAAAAGCGAGGGGAGAAGATTGGGCAGGAGACTGGAATGAGATGAGGAGCTAGGTGGGAGGGTGGAGGTTGGGATGAGTTGCTGGTGGGGTACAGACAAGACAGGCACAGGTACAGGCCAAAAAGAACAATGACAGAAGAGTAAGTCTTGGGAGGAATGGAGTTGAAGGGTCTGTATCCACAAGAGCAGAATACCTCCAGAACCTGGAATCAAAAGCAAGTTTTCTTAGTCTCCACATTCCTTTGCTGTCAGCAAACATCTGTGAAACCTGTTGGTGAAGCATATGTTCCATTCTTCTCTAGAGTTGGTTTGTATAGAGAATGACAACCTACTACTACTATCAGTTACTTTCATTAAGTGGCAGAGGATGTGCTGTGGATCTAAAAGGTCGAATCCTGTTGACTGTCTGTATAAGTGTCAGTATGATGAAATTTCTGTGTTTTCAGTTTGCTTTTTTAAAAACCTAGAAGAATATGGACACCCCCCACCCCATTAAAACAGTGTAATTAAGGTTGCAAACACTCAAAATGTAGGAAATGCCAAAATGAAAGTTGCCTGTGGAACTTTTAATTCAGTCCCCTAGTGCATATGCATTATGATTCAGTCTTTAGTAACACAACAACATACTTTTTTTTTCAACAGGACCCTTGATTATTCAGTGCACAGGATGGACCATGCCCTGGGGAATAATCAGGGTTGAGTAGTGAAGGAGGGTGTTGTCTGTAGGATCCCTACTTTATTTGTTGCAGAAGTTGGAAGGTGTATAGTGAACAAGGAAGAGGATTACATGAAGGAAAAGGATGGTCTGACAATTAAAGTTTAATGCTGTCCTGGAAAATGGGATCCCTATCCCTCCCTCTGCCACAGAGTTCCTATGTGACGCTATTCAAGTCACTTAAACCAAACTTTTCACAGGGTGCCACTAATTGTGTGTTCCTCATTTTCTGAATGCTCAGCTTGAGACTCTGGAATCTGATTTGCAGAAGTGCTGAGCGCTCATATCTGTACATGAAGTTGCTGGGAGTTGTTCTCTGAACATATACAGTGCTATATAATGCTGAGCATTCTGAAGAATCACTCCCTAACGGTATGTCTTCACTGCAGCTGGGAGCATACCTCCCAGCTGGGATAGACAGACGTGCTAGCTCCGCTTAAGCTAGCATGTTAAAATTGGCTTGGGCTAGCCACCTATGTAAAAACTTGCTTGACTTCTTGGGTCCAAGCTCAGGTGGCTAACCCATGCTGCGATGTTCACACTGCTATTTCTAACATGCAACTTGAGCAGAGCTTCTGCATGTACCCTGAGCATCTCAAATTGAACACCGAAAATTAGTGGGTACTTTTAAACTTAATCTTTCTGTGCTTCTGTTGCTCAACCATAAAATAGGGATGATATCACCTCATCTCACAGGGGTATTGTGAAAGTAAACATTTAACGCTTGTGAAGCAAAGCACTCAGATACTAAAGTGATGAACACCACAGACACATACTCATGAGGAGGAAATCAATATTTCTGGCTTCAAAGCAGGGTTTGAATAGTGTACACTAAAGACTAGGGCTATAGATTGAACAAGGAGAAAACAAAATATTGAATAGCTACACTTAAGTGAGCACCATCCATTCTGTGCACCACATGAGGTGAGGGTTATGTGGCAAGAATTACATGTGATCATGTAATTAAAGACAGTATCATGGGAAACTGTATAATACATTCTGGCACTTCCTAACTTGTGAGTGCTTGAATTTGCAACGTTGGAGCTCTTTTATGCGTAATCTATCACCTATGCCATTACTGAAATATAGTGCTTATATTTATTAATAAATTGCATTTAGTCAACGTTAGTAAAAGACCTTTGAAATCTGTGGATTAATCATTATATAAAGTGACAAGGTGGGTGAAGAAATATCTTTTATTGGACCAACTTCTATTGGTGAGAGACACAAGCTTTCAAGGTACATAGAGCTCTTCATGTGTGGAAAAGGTCCTCAGGGTCTGTCATAAATAGATAGCTAAGGGTTAATGTTTCTTTCACCTGTAAAGGGTTAACAAAGAGAACCAAACACCTGACTAGAGGACCAATCAGGAAACCGGATTTTCAAAGCTCAGGGGAGGGAATGTTTGGGTCTTTGTCTGGCTGCCTAGCTATGAGAGGGAGTCTTTTCTATTTCAGCTTCTAATCTTCAGTTTCAAAAGTTGGTAAGTACAAAGGAGAAAAAACAATAGGGCGTTATGGTTTTTTTTGTATTTACAATGTGTGTAGTTGCTGGAATGTTTAATTGTATCTCTTTTTGAATAAGGCTGTTTATCATATTTTCTTTTAAGTATATGCCCTGTGTATGTCAACGTGAATTGCGAGATCATCGGTCATGGATTTTTTTATTTCTTTATCATAAAAAATTGTTTTCTTTAAGACTTTTTGAGTTTTTCTCTCTGGTGGGCTAAGGAACGAAGGGAGGAAATCTCTTTGTGGTAGATCTACGAGGGTAAAGCCCTCTACATGCACCAGGAATTTGTGGAGGGGAAGAGGATAAAATCGTTTCTGTTCCTTGTTTTGGTTGTCTCTTTGTGGAAGAAAAGAGACATGCTCTTGTTAATTGTGATGTAAAGAGTTGCATCATAAACTCTCAGGTTAGCCCCAGAGGAAATCTGGGTGGAAAAGAGAGGGGAAGGGAATGCTTTATTTCCTTTTGTGGTAAGACTCAGGGATTCTGATCTTGGGTCTCCAGGGAGGTTGGGGAGACCAGAGGGGAGCCAAACCTGAATTTTTGGCTGGTTGGCAGCTGAGATCAGAATCTAAGCTGGTAATTAAGCTTAGAGGGGTTCATGCAGGCACCCAGATTTCTGGACACTAAGGTCCAGATTTGGGAATGCTTATGATAGGGTCACAGCTAAATACAAGGTAGAACAGATTGTTTAGTATAAGTATTTAACACATATTGTCAGAGATCATTCAAGGTGATAAAGGTTGATAAATGCAAAGTAATACAGTATGATATATATACTGTACTATATTATATAAATATAATCCCAACTGTACATACAAAACCATGGGATCTAAATTAGCTGTTACCACTCAAAAAAGGTCTTGGCATCATTGCGGATAGTTCTCTGAAAACATCTGCTCAATGTCCAGTAGCAGTCAAAAAAACTAACATTGTTAGGAACCATTAGGAAAGGGATTGAGAAGAAGACAGAAAAATATAATGCAACTATTGAAATCCATGGTATTATCACATTTTGCTGCATGCAGTTCTGGTTGAATAGAGAAGTATTATGTGCATCATTTCGTAACACAAGAGCTAGGAGTCACCTAATGAAATTAATAGGCAGCAGTTTTAAAACAAACAAAAGGAAATACTCTTTCACACAATACGCAGTCAACCTCCGGAACTCAATGCCAGGGGAAAAAGAGGAGAGTTTAGGAAAGATTTATTTCAAATTGGTCTAATAAAAGATATTATCTCACCCACCTTCTATCTCTAATATACTGAGATCTACGTGGCTACAGTAACAAAGCAAACGTAATATAAAATGTTACTTTTATAATATGAATATCATTAGAAATTGTTTATATAGTTCAAGTTAAAGGAGGGTTTTTGTTATTTTTAAAATTTAATTTGCTGCTTGTGGAAGTTGGCAGACTGCCTTGAGCACTAAGGTCTTCCATTTTCCTACAGAACACATAAACTGGGGCAACAGAGGTGCAAGCTTTGCCTAATGCCTCTCCCTGATTTAGAAGGGCCAACTCCTCCAGGGGTCAGAGGGTAGTTCATTTTGATGTAGTCTGTCCTCTCTGCTGAGACTGCCAGGGTGCCAACAAGTACCAGTTATGGTGTTCTTTTTTAAATATGGACACACACTTGGTAGGAGCAAGACCAATTCTTTAAATGGGATTTTTAGGACAGGGTGAGTGATTTAGAAAAACTTCAAGACCATCTGAACACACTTTCTGTTTAATGTAAAAATTGTGCATTCGGGTCTGGCGTATTCAACAGCAGCAAGTCACTCCATGCTCTGGGCGCTTATCCAAATAAGTTCAGGTTCTGGCTGTTACATTTGATGAACTTGAACCACCCATATCATGATGTAAGTGTCCTTACGTGACAATTGCTGCCGGGAACAGCTTGTTCACCAAGAAACGAATGTAGGTAGCAACAGGAGGCAGCACTGTATGATGGATATGGCACTGACCTGGGAGCTAGGAAATCTGGATTCTATTCCTGGCTCTGCCACTGGCCTGCTCTGTGACCCTGGACAAGTCACTTCACTTCTCTGTGCCATGGTTTCCCAAGCTGTAGCATGGGAATAATGATACTTGCTCTCCTTTTGTAAAACAGTCTGAAAAGTGCTATACTAGAGATGATTACAATTATTATAGTTAAAAGAGGGCTGACAACCTTGAAAATGGTCAGTCAAGAAGCCTGCCCCCAGAAGAAAAATCCAACTATTTCCCTATATTGTCATCCTTTTCCTGACAGGTTAGCTTGGGCTTCTGTCACTTTGTAATGACATCCACAGGAAAGGTATGAGTTCATCAGGTTTGGAAGATAGAAAATGAACAATGATTTCATTAGGTTCATTCTTCACTAATCTTTTAGTGGTTAACTTAACAGTCCTCCCTTGTCAACAAACCAGAAGGTTATCAGTTGAAGTCCAACTCAAACTCACACCACTTCTGGATAGAGCAATACAGTGCCAGCATTTGCTGTAACTTGGGAGCTGCCATCTTTCATAAGAGACATTAAATGCAAATCCTTTCTACTTTTCTCTGGTAGAATTTAAATTTCTTCTGTGACCCATTTAATCCCCAAAGACCCCTGAGCATTTTACAAGCAATCAGTACTTAATTCTTACCACACCTCTTTAACTAATATTTTAGCAGTAGCCTCTTCATAGCTAAGGTTGCAACCATATTCCATTTTAAAGCCCTTTCATGATTCCCCTAGAACTTTGGCTTGGGAAATTGGTTTGGCCTCAAAATTGCCATATTTATTCTGAAAGCAAAGCCAAATGTTTTGGTAAAGTTTGAAGAAAATAAGATAGTTTTTGAGCTCCAGGTCATTTAAAAATTATCCTGAACTGACTTTTGCCTCACCTTTCCTTGTCTCCATCTAGCTAAAGAATGGCTTATTTTCTAGATGGGTAAATTAGGGAACATATAAATTAAGTGACTTGTCCAAGGACAGTCACCCAGCAAGGCACTAGAAGCAGGATCAGAATCCAGGAATACTAACCATCAGTCCCCTGCTCGAACCGCTAGACAACATTGTCTTTTCTGGCATAATATTTAAAGAGTGGAGGATAACCCCAGTAACCACCACAGTAATTGTCCTCCTAATAAAAATGAGAGCCTGAATTCTTGCTAGCATAAGTCCATTGACTTCAGTTGGCCCTGTATTACTAATATCCATCTATTTACACATAATAGAGAGAGGGGTTTTTATTTCTTTTTTTTCACTGGACATTTATTATTCTAACAAGTGCGTTCCTTTATCTAGGGGTACTACTAATGTGAAATAGCTTCACCATATTTTCTTTATAGTTGTATTTTGATTTACAGAAAATATACCTCTTCAAATAACTGTTCTTCTGTCACACATTCTTCTGAGAAGGACTTTTCTGTAACCATGGTAGTTATTGTGTAAGAGCTGGTTATCACTGGTGAGGTTGCTATCTTTTTAGTCTTCAGCAACAGCCTTTTCTGTAAATCTTGGCTCCATTAGCACAAGGAAAGCTGTTTCTTGTCAGATTTCTTGGCTGATGCTCTCCTTGATGTGACCTCTCACTTTGGGATGTGTGAGTGACAGTGAGTTATATCACACAGCATAACATAACATTGTGGGATTGCCATAGCATGACATTGCAGCGGGGATCTTTAAAAATGATGAGATTTTTCTTGAATAATGAGTTAACAAGAATGATATGCCAAAAACAAATTGGGACAGGCTTTCTTCCCTGTTCTGGCCCCTTCATTCTGCTGTGTGTCTGGCCAAGTGAAATTTCCCTCAGCATGGGGGAGTTCACATCTGACACAAAACGGGCATAGTGAGATCCTATGCCACCTTCCTACCAGTTCCAGTGTAGGAAGTGGTGCCAGAGGCAAAATGGGGCATGACTGGACTGCTACTGTGCTCCCGTTCTTTGAGACCACTGGAGCTGCTCTAACCTATATTGAGGCTGGAGCCAAGGCTGGCAGAGAATCAGGGAGCTGATGATGTTTTCCTTCTTTGCTGTGCTGAGCAGATCTGGGTGACAACAAAGAATCTGGCCCATTGTACCCTGGGAATGGGAATCACTTTTAAAATAATTGTATACTGGTCTAGTACTATGGGCACAGAACTAGGGGTTAGAATAGCTGGGCTCTTTTTCCAGGTTCTACCACTGACTTATTGTTGTATGACCCTGGCCACGTTTATCAAGCTCAGTTTCTTCACCTGTAAAAATGCCTTTGGAAAGGCTTTATGAACTATAGATAAAAACTAATAGGTATTTTTATTATGATGGTACTTTATATGTAAAGTAAGCACAGTGCCCAGACTCACACTGTACTTGTCCCTTGACTGCCAAAGGCCACATGGTCACTGCTGTGCTCAGCAGTGGATGATGGGAATTAGGGTTGCCAACCCGCTAGGATTGTCCTGGATTGGAGTTCCCAGGAATTTAAAGATTAATCTTTAATTAAAGATTATGTCAAGTGATAAATCTCCAGGAATATGTCCATCCAAAATTGGCAACCCTAATGGGAATTCAGGAGGTACAAACCTCAAAAACTTCAGAAGTTTAGTTATATAAACCTTTGGGAGCAGTCTGCTGTGCCAAACTTTCTCCCTTCCCTTGTGATCCTTTCCTTCCAGCACAATTCAGCTCTTTTCAATCTGCCATGTTGCTCTCTCCGGGGTTGGTGGACCATCTTTGGGGTAGCCCACTTTCCACTTCCAATGTGGAATCTTCTTGTATTCCCATAGTTCAAAGCAGCAGGATCCAATCCTACTTGAGCCATTTTTCTTCCTGCTTTAAAATTCGGTGGCACTCTGGCATTCCCATCCAATATACAACTTGCAGTGCACCAAAATCTCAGAAAAGGAGAATGGGAAGGAAAGAAGCAGCTTGGATGCTGTGTGGTCTTGAGAGGCAATTGTCCCCTGGTGCCGCTAAGGCTGAAGGCAGTCAAAGAAGTGGGTCTGTTGAAGGGGGGCTGCAGCTGCAATGCAGCAGTCCAACCCCCGAAGAAAGGGACTGGAACTCATCAACACCAATCCTCAGTTGACCAAGGAGGTTGTTACAGATGTGAACTGCTCCCTCCCCTACCAGAATGCTCCCTGCCCTATTGCCCCAAGAATGAAGAATTAACTCAGTGTATTTTACTTAAGCTACATTTAAAAAGGTTGATCAACATCTGTTTACAACACTGGCTTTTCTCCAGACATGTTTGTATTGTATTTCATGTTGCAGAGAAGCAGCTTATTTTGGCTGATTGCTCAGTTTTACAAAGCAGATTACTCTGGGAGAGGGAGGCTACACTGTATATAAAACAATGCTAGAATGAGACCTTTCATTTGATCATACTGAAGCTATTTGCTGTACTAGGAATCAAGGTCACAATTTTCAAATGTCGGTGCCTAAATCCATATTCAGGCAGTAGAATAAATGAGGCACGATTTTCAGAGGTGCTTAGTGCCTGCAGCTCCCACTGATTTTAGTAGGAGCCCCTTCCGCCTTAAAATTTGTCCCATTAAATGAGTTGCCCAAGTGCATGTCATGAATTGGTGACAGAACTAGGAATTCAGTCCTGGAATTCTAGTCACTAGTTTTCTATTTGTGTTGTTGGAAAAATGTGGCTATTGATGGCCACAGATTGGTTACAATGGAGTGCTTCCAGCCCCCCAGAAGAGGAAGGAGTTGCCTTGTGTTACCTGCAATGACTCCTGTGGCTGAGTGGTGCAGTGCTGGTGGTTTTGGGAAACAGCCATGTCCATCCCTCCTTGGCTTTTGGAGGAAGGTTGCTTTGACACAAGCTTTTGAACTGGGTATTCAGGAGAGGGCAACAAAGCAAGACCCACCCAAATTTGTATATTTAAATGGCTGTCTCTCATTTCTGTCCATGGAAAAATAAATAGCAGAGCTATTGTGGGGAGTAAATCAATCTGTATAGCCATTATACTTCGCAGTATTTATAATGATATGTGTTATAGACCTCATTCTGATTTCACTTATGACAGTTTTACACGGTGGTAACTATTGACCTCACTGGATTTATTCCTGATTTACACTGTTGTGAGTTCAGAATTAGGCCTATGTTTTTATAAATCTCTTATTAGAGTTGTCTCTGTTTTCTTTATTAGACACTGGACCAAATTTTTCGTTCATACATATACACAGATGGAGTTGAATTTGTGTCTGAGGTAAAAAATTGGCCCCATAACTCAGCTAATAAAGGCTGCATGTCAATAGCCAGATCCTCAGGGAATGTAAAATGGCGTTGCTCCATTGATTTAAATGGGTTGGCTTAGGTCAATCTCATTTGAACCATTTTATTCTGCACAGTTGATATGGAAAGTTCACAAGAACAGGATTTTGTATGGTATCCTCAGTAGATTGTGGACTAAATCCTGCTGTCTTCATTCAGGTAAATGTCTCATTGACGTTGGTCTCCTGTTTCTAGGCAGCCTGGAAATTGTGTACTATATGAGGTACTTCTGTTTCAGTAACTTGGTTATTGTTCCTGGACCCGCTGTTCCTAGCAATGCTCAGGAATGTGAAAAATGAAAAACAATTAGAAAAAAAAAGAGTGACTAAATTTTTCCAAATGCCAAAAAGCACTGTGCTGGAATTCAAGTTTGGGGTAAAGTTTTGGATTCTTATGATCTGTTCTGATACTAAATCAATTTGCCCATCTCTAACCTCAATTCTATTTTAAATGAATTCATATTGTATACTAGATTATTCAATGACAGGCTCTCAATTCTCTTTTGCTCATTTGAGTTTACATGAGGGGCAGAGTATGTTTCTTTGAAATCAGTTGCTGATGCAGTCTTCTGGGCTGCAGTGTTTTCTCTCTGAATCCCTCTGAAATGGACTTTAACAGATTCTAGTCCAAGACAGGAGAGACTTGAAGAAGTGAGGCAAAGCACTGGGATATGTTTCACAAATCTGTTGACTGCACGTCCCCGAATGCGTTCCAAGAAATTCACATTTGGATTTCAGCAAACGAGAATTATGACAGGGGCTATCCAACACGTTTGGAAAGTGAATTTGCTTGATACCAAGGTAAGGCTTGCCAAAGCTCAGCTTGCCAAATCATAGCTCTGGAAAATGTGAGAACCAAGAGATCAGCAGTTTGAGCTAGTTTCAGTACCCTAAACTCCAACTAAAGTCAGGGAGGGGATTGAGGGTTTTAAGTACAACAGAGACGCTGCACAGTATCTCACAGGCTAAGACCCCTCCATAGCAATGATTCTGTTGTTTTCAGGTCTCAAATTTACCTAGCAGTTTAGTGGGTCAATTTTTAACAAAACCACTCATCTGTTTTAAAAGGAATGTCTCATTCATGGAGTTTTGCATCTTATGTAACATTTAATGATAGAAATACACAGTTACGGTTTATTCTCTGAATTCTGGCTAAAATCTTTCATTTTCTCAGACCTAATTTTCTCTGGTTAGATATGTTCTATATGTGCCCTTAGGAGATGAAAGAACACTCCTGTACTTTGTGTTCTAGATCAAGTATACACTGTAACTGAATTAGTGATTAATATAATCTTCCTGTTTAGAAAGGGGTTTATTTATCTGTCTTCAAACAATAGCCTTTCTCAAAAACAGCAAACAAAACCCAAACTATCTAAAATTGGGATCAGGATTAAAATTATTTAAAAATTACCATGTTTCCGCATGTTCCACAAGTACCCTATTTGTACAGGTGCTCAGTGTAAACCTGTGAACAAATTAAGTATGCAAATGCACATGCATTTTTTGTCAACCTACCCTGTTGAAATATCAGGCCTTATGTGTCTTCCACGGCATTTTGAGTGTATGGGCTAGCAACCAACATCAATTGGTTTGGAATGTTTTATGTATAAACTTTAATATTACCTTACATACATTGCTTGTTTAATGGGATGCTGGTTTTAAGCCTGAAGAGAAGCACAGCTTTCATTATGCCTTATTCTTTCCACTGGGTGCTATATTTTAACTTATGAAACTTATCTACAAAAGGAAAAAATGATTGGCACAGTCTACAGCTAGTCTACAACTTATTTTTAAATACAATTTTCCATGCCAGCTGTACATCATGAAATACAATGTGGTCTATCAACACTATCCATTCTTTGAGTATGACCCAGCTGAAGTTGGTTGGCCAGCAATTTTGCTGCTGTCCAAGGCCTCATCTGAGGGGCTAATAAACAGACAATAAACATGCATCTCTGGCTCCTGGGTTGCTTGAATGACTTTGTACACTGGAGCCTCAGTTTGAGAAGAAAAACAAATTCTGAAATATAGTGTGTCTCCTGGATTTCTTCACCCAGCTCTGTCTGCAAATAGCAGTAAATTTATGTATTTACTGTATCACTGAGGCCCATTCTAGTAAGTGTTTACTCAGTGTTTCCAGGAAAAAAAAGCAGTACAAGTGGTTACCATGACAACCACTGGCTCTGAAAAAGCATTTATAACTTTTTAAAAATCTTGTCAGATTGTTCTAATCTTAATTTATTGCTACGTGTCACAACTCTATGCTGAGGTATTTCTCAGAGCGAAGTTGACTTAAAATGACTTTCATAGAGAAAGTGATTGTTAAGAGAAGAGAATTCAGTACCTCACAATTAGCTGACCTGTATTGAGTATTGTCATTATGACTGAAGACACAAGGCAAATGGGGGCAAATTGGCTGTGGGGACACTTATCTGTGTTTTTTAGTTTACACATCTTAACAAAAGGCCAGATGTAGAGTCCTTTTCTGTGGGCCAAATGCTTCCACTCTTCCTCATGTTGAGTAGCACATTACTCCCTAATGGGGTAATTCTGGCTTTGCTACCAAGCCCAAGCAAAGGGTAGCATCATGTTGTTGTGTTACCCCTGTTGCTGATTGGAAGGCAGATTGTAACTCCAAGAGCAGTGTACTTCTCACGGGGCCTCTGTGTTCCCTGGAGCTGGTTGTAGGGATATGCAAGCATAGTGGTTGCCCTGGCTATCTGGATACTTTGGCTGGCCTGGAGGTGGCGGAAAGAGGACCAAACCCAGAGAATGAAGTCACTGAAGAAGACGTGGAGTTAGATTCTTATGTAGAGCTTCTGTGGAGTCGCCCAGTAGGGCAGGCAGCCAGAAACTGTTCACTATTCCTGAGGTGTCTAGCCATTCTCAGCAGTTTCTCTCTGACAAGCAAGAAGCAAGAGAGGAGATGCCTGGTAAGCGGCTGTGGTTTTGTAGTGTGGAAGTGGGTCCAGGGTATATGAATGTAGAAGGCTGGCTGTGTTTCTGTGTGCTGGACATTTCCCCGTGCAGGTAATCAGTATGGTGGAACATGGTCTTGATGCACACTGAGATTTCAGAGAAATCCTCCACAGAGAACTCTAGGAAAGTTTCCGGGAGGTACTCGGCAATCCTCATCCTTGACAGAGCTGCTTTGTTCCTTACACCATTGTAGAAAACTTTCCCGTGCCATTCAGCAGTCACTTGATCACGGACCAAAGCGGCACACAGATGAGAACCATAGGGACCAGGACAGAAGCCACAAGGTATAGTAGATGTGCCCTTGCTTCTTTGCTTACCCTCAGAAGTGAGATATCTGTTACAATGACCCCTGACTGTGGAAAAGTGTGGGAGAATTTTAGAATTTTTTTCTAGTGGGCTGTAACACAACCCTTGCAGAGTGCTTTTTTCCCTGTGTAGAGCATCGCACCCCACCTCCCCCAGCCAACACTCACTGTGTTTACGGTGTTCACCAAGATGTGTGCTAGCTAAGGGTCAGTGAGAAAGTGATTGTTAAGTTCACACACAGCACTGAAATATTTCAGCATTGAAATACACCTCTAGTAACATAATGATCATGTTCCTTTTCACTGTTCCTTGTGCTTCAGCAGATGTGGCCTTGAGAAACAACCCATACACAACAGCTGAGCGTCTCCATCAGATAAGAAAGTGCCCAGGATGGAGCAAAGAAGACATGATCTGGATGGTACTGCACTTTTTTGATTCAGAGAAAAGAGAATGTAAGGAGTGGAGGGATGCCGAAAGGCAGGACAGAGAAGATAATCAGGAGTTTGTTAAGGATGCTACTGAATGGATGGTTAAATTCATGAAGGAGCAAACGCAGCTGCTGAAGTCCTTAATAATGCTTCAGACTGAGCAGATGCATGCCTGCCCTCCCCTGCAGCACATTCAGAACTTTTTCCCATGCCCCCCCCAAACTCCACCCGCACAGTCCTTTCTGCTTTCCAGGACTTCTCAGTTTCCCCTTCACTCCACCCCCTCGGACAACTTTCAAAATGATAGATGGACCTACACATAGCTCTGAAAGTCTGCCTTTTCCTGGTTCCTCCTTTCCCACCAAGCGTCTGTGTATGTATGTGTGTGTGTATGTGTGTGTATGTGTTGTTTCTAGTGCAATGAAAGCAAAGTTTTTGAACCATAACTCATCCTTATTTGTTTCCTACAAATTGAAATAGCAGGCATCACCAGTACATACACAGGCCATTTAATCATTTGCTTACTGGAATGTCAGGCCCCAAATTTCACCATTGCTTTATAGGAAAAGTACATGTAATGTAACATTGCAGCACCAGTCACAGAGATATCCATTACTGATTCTCATTTTCAAAGTGTTGCCTTAAAGCCTCCTTGATTTGAATTGGCTGCTTTAAACTAGGTTTGATGGAGGTAGGTGACCAAAGACCATGGGTAAGTCAAAAAATGGAGACCTGGGAGAAGGGTTGAAATCTAGGGTGTGAGGATAGGCTGTTATAGAAGAAATAAGGGAAAGACAAGACAGAACTGGTGGGGGAATCAAATCAGTATCTTAGATGTCTGTATACTAATGTGAGAAGTAGGGGGAATAAGCAGGAAGAACTCGAAATGCTAGTAAATAAATGCCACTATGAAATAGTTGGCATCACAGAGCCTTGGTGGGATAATACGCATGACTGGAATATTGGTATAGAAGGATACAGCTTGCTTGGGAAGGACAGGCAGGGAAAAAGGGAGTAGGTGTTGCCTTATATATTAAAAATGTATACACTTGGACTGAGGTTGAGATAGAAATAAGACACAGACTTGTTGGAAGTCTCTGGGTAAGGATAAAAGGGGTAAAACAAGGGTGCTGTCATGGTGGGGGTTTAATATAGACCATCAAACCGGGAAGAAGAGGTGAATGAGGCTTTCTTTAAACAACTAACAAAATCATCCAACGCACAGGACTTGGTGGTGATGGTGGACTTCAACTACCCAGACACTGTTGGGAAAATAACACAGCAGGGCGCATATTATCCAACAAGTTCTTAAATGTATTGGAGATCATTTTTTATTTCAGAATGTGGAGAAGCTAATGGGGGGAGGCTGTTCTAGAGTTGATTTTGACAAATAGGGAAGAACTGGTTCAGAATTTGAAAATGAAAGGCAACTTGGGTGAAAGTGATCATGAAATGGTAGAGTTCATGATTCTAAGGAATGGTAGGAGGGATAACAGCACAATAAAGACAATGGGTTTCAAGAAGACAGACTTTAGCAAACTCAGGAAGCTGGTAGGTAAAATCCCATGGGAAGCAAGTCTAAAGGAAAAAATAATTGAAGACAGTTGGCAGTTTTTCAAAGAAACATTATTAAAGGCACAAGAGCAAACTATCCCACTGCAAAGGAAAGATAGGAAATATGGCAAGAGACTACTCTGGCTTAACCAGAAGATCTTCAATTATCTAAAACTCAAAAAAGAGTCCCACAAAAAGTGGAAACTTGGTCAAATTAAAAAGGATTAATATACACAAATAACACAAGTATGTAGGGAGAAAATTAGAAAGACCAAGGCACAAAATGAGATCAAACTAGCTAAGGGCATAAAGGGTAACAAGAAAACATTCTACAGATACATTAGAAGCAAGAGGAAGACCAAGGACAGAGAAGGTCCATTACTCAACGAGGGGGGAAAGACAATATCAGAAAATGTGGAAATGGCAGAGGTGCTTAATGACTTCTTTGTTTCAGTTTTCACCAAGAAGATTGGTGGCGATTGGATGTCTAACATAGTGAATGCCAGTGAAAATGAGGCAGGATCAGAATCTTAAAATAGAGAAAGAACAAGTCAAAAATTACTTAGACAAGTTAGATGTCTTCAAATTACCAGGGCCTGATGAAATGCATCCTAGAATACTCAGGGAACTGACTGAGGAGATAGCTGAGCCATTAGCAATTATTTTTGAAAAGTCATGAAAGATGGGAGACATTCCAAAAGACTGGAAAAGGGCAAATATAGTGCCCATCTATAAAAAGGGAAATAAGGACAACCTGGGGAATTACAGACAAGTCAGCTTAACTTCTGTACCCGGAAAGATAATGGAGCAAATAATTAAGAAATCAACTTGCAAACACCTAGAAGATAATAAAGTGATAAGTAACAGTCAGCATAGATTTGTCAAGAACAAATCGTGTCAAACCAACTTGATAGCTTTCTTTGACAGGGTAACAAGCCTTGTAGATGGGGGGAAGTGGTAGATGTGGTATATCTTGACTTTAGTAAGGCTTTTGATACTATCTCGCATGATCTTCTCATAAACAAACTAGGGAAATACAACCTAGATGGAGCTACTATTAGGTGGGTGCATAACTGGTAGGAAAATCATTCCTAGAGAGTAGTTATCAGTGGTTCATAGTCATACTGAAAGGGCATGATGAGTAAGGCCCGGCAGCGATCGGTTCTGGGTCCGTTCTGTTCAATATCTTTATCCGTTATTTAGATAACGGCATTGAGAGTACACTTATAAAGTTTGCAGACGATACCAAGCTGGGTGGGGTTGCAATTGCTTTGGAGGACAGGATTAAATTCAAAATGGTCTGGACAAACTGGAGAGATGGTCTGAAGTAAATAGGATGAAATTCAATAAGGACAAATGCAAAGTATGCCACTTAGGAGGGAACAATCAGTTGCACACTTACAAAATGGGAAAAGACTGCTTAGGAGGGAGTACTGTGGAAAGGGAGCTGGGGGTCATAGTGGATCACAAGCTAATATGAGTCAACAGTGTAACTGTTGCAAAAAAAGGAAACAACATTCTGGAATGTACTAGCAGGAGTATTGTAAGCAAGACATGAGAAGTAATTCTTCAGCTATACTCCGCGTTGATTAGGCCTCAACTGGAGTATCGTGTCCCGTTCTGGGTGTCACATTTCAGGAAAGATGTGGAGAAATTGGAGAGAGTCCAGAGAAGAGCAACAAAAATGATTAAAGGTCTAGAAAATGACCTGTGAGGGAAGATTGAAAAAAATGGGTTTGTTTAGTCTGGAGAAGAGAGAACTGAGAGGGTACATGATAACAATTTTCAAGTACATAAAAGGTTGTTACAAGGAGGAGGGAGAAAAATTAACCTCTAAGGATAGACAAGAAACAATGGGCTTAAATTGCAGCAAGGGATTTTTAGGGTGGAATTAGGAAAAACTTCCTAACTGTCGGAGTGGTTAAAAACTGGGATAAATTGCCGGGGAGGTTGTGGAATCTCCATCATTGGGGATTTTTAAGAGCAGGTTGGACAAACACCTGTCAGGGTCTAGATAATACTCAGTCCTGCCCTGAATGCAGGAGACTGGACTAGATGACCTCTTGAGGTCCCTTCCAGTTATATGATTCTATGATTCCAATGCATCATGCGACATTTAGCCTGGTCCCAAGTGCCCCAGTTGTGGACATGCTCTGCCAACAGAGGAAGTGAATGTGAACATGCCATACTGATTTTTATTATAGCGCTTTTTGAGTGTCTATTTAACTTTTGTCAGAAAAACTCTGTAGTGTAGACAAGGCCCTAGTAGCAGTCGGCACAATCTTTCTTCCTCCTGCTGCTCCTATGACTGGGGTAGCCAGCACAAGCTGAGCTATAATCTTGCTTGAAGTAGCCTTATTGAAATTAATAGGATTACTTGAGTGAGTAAGGCCAGTTGGATGTGCCTTTTTTCCCCCTCAGACTGTTTTCATTAAATATCTGTTCCAGCTTGAACATCTCCGTTCAATGACTGGAGGTTGTGTCTCATTGACAGTTTACATCTAAGGACTTGATCCCACTATAGTCAATGACTGATTATGGAGTCCATAATCAGATCCTTAGCAAGGGTTATTCATTGCAAGAAGCACATTGACTTCAAAGGACATAGATCAGGCCCTTGTACAACACAGGACTTCCCAATAGGAGACCAATCTTCACTTGATGATTGGACTGAGAAAATGAGATGAGATATAGGCAATCTTACATAATCATATATAGAAAACAAATCTAGGCAGCATGTGGAAACACCTCTTTTTGCCTATAGAAAGAGTTATCACACATTCACATCTGGATGTCAGTCAGTAATTAGCAGCAGCCTGTGTTGAGCTTCATTTCCTCATCTAGGAATACAACAACATCACAGCCACTAAAAATAAAGACAAGAAGAAACAGCAAATAGGACTTGCATTAAGCAACACTGTTTTCATAAGAAGGTGTTATAGATTTAAAGAGATACCATCAAATTTCTTAGTCCCATAAATGGAACCTTTTTCATAGGAAGGTAAATCTTACACATTTCTCTATAAGACAAGACAACACATGTATCATTTTTATTTTAAAATCACTTTTATAAAGTCTGTCTTAGAGCTGGTTGGAAAAATTCACATTTCAAAGCTTTTTGAGACAAAAGGGACAGTACAGTTGACAAAAGTTTTTTTGTTTTTTTTTTAAATTGTCCCTCTTTCACCCAGAGATGTGTGCGCACATATACACACAGGGTATGTATTTATAGTGCTATATGTGCCATGGTTTTTTGTTCATTAACAAAATATTTTGTTACTAGCATTCTTGTCTCTGCCTTGGTCTTTCAGCTGCTCTCCTTGCATTTACCTGCCACACCCTGACAGCACCACAACTCACTGGGGTGGGACATATTTATCCAGGCCCCTTGACTAAAACTGAGTGGGGGTGGTATAGGTTCCAGACACATTTTATCTATCAGGAACATTAGACGTTACAAGGTTCTCTCTGGTTTGAGAACATCTGTGTGAAATTACCTATACACTAGTAGTCTTAACAGAAATAAGATTTTTCAAAATACATAGATGACAGAATTAAAAGAATAACAAAAATGGTTTTCTTAACATCTCTAGATGTATTTGTCTTATAAGATAAACTAGATAAGGCATTTTAAGTTTCGTTACACAGACAAACAAGAAAAATTATTAGCTGGCATCCCTTGAAAACCACTCATTTCAGGAACTCTTTATTCAGCCTGGTAGCATTGGTTGCTTTGCAGAGAACAATTCTTCTCTTTCTTTGTGATCTGTCTTATCAAAGCCCATCCTCACCCTGAACCAGGACTGCTAACCTCTGCTTTCCAATTCCATTTTCTTCAGTCACTTTGTAATAGGATAGCTGTCCCATTAAATCAATTGGGCCCAGTGCTCCTGTTCCAGTCCACCTGTGCCCTAGTTTGCTGTAATGAGAAGGGCATGGCTGTCCCTGGGAATTATAAATGGGAGACAGCAGAGCACCCAGAGGCCTGAGAGTTCAGAAGGGGCGTAGATCTGGGATGAGTCCTTCAGGGAGAGGTTACTCCTGAAGTAGCAAGTGGTGAAAGTTCCCTGATTGAAAAGTAGAGGCAGATGAGGCTGGTGAAAGCTAAAGTCAGGTTTTTTTGCTGGGGAGGTGAAGGAGGTTACCTACAAATTTCCCCAGCCCAGAGAGTCACAGCCAAGCAGAGGGGGCTGAAAGTTGAGAGCAGCAGAGGGAGATGCCTTGCTTGCTCTCAGACCCAGAAAGCTGAAGGCTAAAGAGTGGGGAATGATGGAGGGGTGAGAACTAGAACCAAATCTGAGAGTGAAGCAGCGCTGGAGAGTGGTGAACGTTGCTAGAGCTGCATTTGGTGTTGATGGATGGTTGGGAGCTGGAATTCTGGTAGAGTTGTGGAACTTCTTGTAACAAATTAATCCCACAATTGGCTATTTATGTGTGGAGAGTCTGTGTGGGGTATTTCTGGGAACCACAGAAGGGGAAACTGAGAAAGATGTTCTCTGTGCTGTGGCCTGTCACTAAAGGGTGTTCCAGGAGGGGCTGCCATTTGATATTATGGTGGAGAATGTGAGTAGTGATAGGCCCCTGAGAAGAGGGGAATTGAGGTGGGGGAACATGCTGGCAGGGACACCAGGAGGCAGTTGCTTTGCAATAGAGTTTGGACTCACTGTTTTCCTTTGGAGATGTACCTTTGAAACAATGATTAACAGCTGTCTTTCAAAGACTTAATGGACTACCTCAGCTACTATCTTTCATAGGCCATCTTGGCTGATTGAACCTAGTTTCAGTCAGGCCTCTTGTTAATCCCCCCTATGCAATTTTCTTTTACCAAAAAATATGAATTATGGCACGTGCCCCCCTCCCTCACCTATTATGACATTATTAAAGTCTGTATTTACAAATGATGGGCCTAGAGCCCCAAGCTTCTTCCTCTGCACACCGTTGGGTCTCCTGGGAAGTGACCAGGAACAAGTGCAGTCCCCAAATTCTCTTGAACACAAGGGCTGCCCCCAATCTGCTAGTGTGACCAAGGGAGTGCAGCATAGTTGGGAAAGGGGAGAAGTAATGGAACTGGCTGGATGCATAGATGGGATTATACAGCACTATCCTGGTCACCTGGGTGCTCTCAAACAGACTGAGCTTCCACCCCAGAAACAAAAGGCCCGAAGAGCATATACGCTATGGAAGGGCATCATTTAATATTAATTTTATAGCACTTTTCATGCAACCACATTGGCTGGAAGAGATGGCTGGAAAATTTCCATCAAAACAAAACATTAGCATGAAATAAAAACAATTTTCATGAAAAATGATTTTTGTTTTCTGACCCGCTATAGAATAGATAGATCACAAACTCTTAGTCATACAAGTAGTTTTCAGCACAGTCAATTGCCTCATTGACTTTGGTGGAAGTAGATGTGTGAGTAATGGGTTAGTAGTATGGGATGCAAAGAGTTTACAAGACAGTCATACACACACTATTTAAAGCAATATTAAGTAAATATAATTCTTGTGGAAGGTGCAGATATTTCCTATTTGCAGAACAGATCTGGCTTGGGCACTGACAGGAAAAGATTTGCTGTGCCCTGATGGGATCACCTCAACCCTGTCTTGGAGCTTCAAGCTTGAGGTAGAGAGACTACCTTTTGGGCTAAGATGGTAGCTCATTTGCCATGCCCATTCTACTCTTAGCCTCTTTACTGAGGTGGCCAACAAGAATGCCTATTAGTGCAGCTCTGCTGGTGGTCTTTTTGTGCTGAAGACACTACCAAAAAGCTGTCTGATATTAATGCATTGGTTGCTGCTGACCTGGGCTGAATTTGAACTAGGCTTTCCAGCTGGGCAACCCCATGGTCTTCTAATTAGTATGTGAACCAATGGGATAGTATCAGCATTTAATAAATACTTTATATAAAAATATTAGCTTTTAAGAGTTGCTGCGGCCAGATTTGCAGTTTAGGGAAGAAAAAGAAGACACTGTTATTAAAATACCCTCAGAGCTTCTAAACTTCTATTCCCCAAATGAAAATCAATTATAAGGATCCTGGAAAATGTTTCAGTGCCTTTCTTGTATAATAATCTAATCCTGAAAACTGCTCTTTGATTCCCTTCTTTAATATTTTGAGTTTTTTTCTCTTCTTGTTTTATTTTACTTCTTCCCACAGCCAGCTTCAAATGACCTCAAGAACACAGGGCAGCTAAAAGATTGCTTAAACTTCTTAATACTTTTAATCCTTACTTGTTATAATTTGATTACTGAGACAGATTTTCTCTGTGGGCCTCCTATTAAATCACTTTCAAGTTGAAACAAACCAGAAATCCTTTTAACTTAACAGAGCTAGTATTCAATATAAGCTAGTCAGATGTAGCACAAAGACTGTAGCATGTTGCATCATACTCTTCCTGGTTTTTAAATAAAAAGCAGACACCAATCAAACCTACATATGAATTTACCGTCATAGTATAATTTATTTACCACGATTATATTTTGCAAGTATATTAAAATATTGATAGTTTATGGAGGGTTTGATATATTTGTTAATAGGGCACTGGTTTTAGTTATATCTTGCCTATTGTGACAAAAGAGCATGTCCCTAAAATGTTCAGCATTCAGTGAATTCATTTTTGCACCAATGAAATATATTTCCTATTCCTCTAGGACAGCAGTACTATTGAGTGCACAGCATCATGTAAAAATGGTGAATTTCTTATCCACAAGGGTGAAAAATGATAAAACAGCATCATCTGGAATTCAGCAGTAATAGACGAACTTTTTGTGAAATCAGGTATTTTGTCACTGTGAAATATAAGTGTTTCTCATGGAAATTCATGAAGAAACTTTAACATGGAAAACTGTCTGAGACTGTGCATTCTGCCCATCCAGTCTCTGATTGATAGCAACAATGGGCAAACCCATCTTGCTTACCTCTGTAGCCTCTCCAGTATTGTGGGCTTGAAAAGTTCACCTCAAACTCATACCTCACTGGGTTTCCATTCGGCTAAAGAAAAAGTGAGGGAAAAAAAGGTCTCAAAGAGAGAAAAACAATTAAAACAAAAACTTAATTGTTCAATTTCTGGGGAAGGACAATGCCATAAATTACTGTGGGGGCATCGCAGGAGGAGGAGGGAATTAATCCAGTAGATTAGCAATAATTTATCAAGATGAAGGCGTGTGACCCCTTTTCCCTGCCCTTTCATCCCCTTGGCTTGCCTAGTGTCTGTCCACTCTTCCAGTATAGGCCCGGAGTGCAGAAGGAAGATCAGCCTGCTACTTTTAACTGCAGCTCTAAAGTTCAGGCCGTATCTCAGCTGTTTAGAATCTTTTTGGAGAGAATATATTAAAAATTGGCTTTCAAAGTGTCTTCTCCATTTGAGGAGCCTTCAAAAATGTGAAAAAAAGAATCACTGTTTGATACTAACCTGTGAGTTTTGTAATAATGAATATCAAGAACTTAATCAAGGTCCCTAAACATACAAACAAATGGTCTGAAGGTCATATCTATCCCCAGCCATAGGTGATGACAACACTAATACCAAAGGGCCTGTCCTATAGTGGCATCTCTGTGGGCACGATACACTAAAGCAAGTGTGACAGTACTGCACTGGACTTAGACCCAAATCCTGTATGCTTTGTGCAAGTCGGCCTTTGTGCCTGTGCAGAGTGTTATTGACTTTAATGGAACTCTGTGCTGGTGCAGGGATCTGCCCAAGCTAACCACCTTGTTGGATTGAGGCTAGAGGTGTTAATGATGTTGTCTACAGTTGCAGGAGAACCAGAGACCTCTGAGGACTTGAACTCCAGCCTGGGTAGGAGAAAAGCCCTTTCACCTTTAAAATGTTATAAAAAATGGGCCTAAACCAAACCCCTTGACATAAAACCTTTGAACTTTAGGGGTGGTCGAATCCAGATTCAGTCTTCAATGATATTTATATTTCATCGATGATTAGGGGTCTCAAACCATTTAAAAATAGTGATATTTTTAAAAGATACTTCCATTCAGATGCAAGTTATATAAGCACAATAACAACAAAATCTTAGTAGATGGCAAACTTCTGTCTTGCATTCCTGTACCTTAAAAGGAGCCAAATACATCCCTTTGAAAATTTGCAAAAGTAAAAATTATTTCCAGGTTGAAAGCTTTTATGCCAAGTTTAATCTGCAACCTAAAACTTAAAAATAAGGATTTTGTAATGAGAATGACAATCCCTTAAATTTAATAGCATTAGCGGGTGTTGCTGTAATTTATGCAATAGATTTAAGTTTTGGCAGGCTTCAAGGTGTCAGTGATTGGAAAACCAGATGATGGATTAACCAGCTGACATATGTTTATAGACCCAATCTTGCAGTCAGTTCATATGCAAAACTCCCACTAAAGTCAATGGAAATCTTAGCTGGATAGAGACACAGAGGATTGTGCTTTATATTACATATTAGAGCAAGGGAATCTACCTTATGATTCATTTAATTCATTGGATTTGGGATATGTATTTACAAGGCAGGGTATCAAATTATTTTACCAAATATTTTTATTACTGTAATATATTTCACTTGATTCCTGGATGCTAAAATTAAATTAGAGGCCTGATTTTCCACTGCCTTGCCCTTCCGTCACCTTTTACACATATGAAAAGAGGGTGTAAAATGCTATTCGATTGGTATGGTGACATTTTACACCCACTTAGTACTGCTAAAAGTTGTGACACAATGCAAGGTGAAGAGAACCAGGCCCAGAATCTGGAGTATGTGAAGGAGACTGTGGGTGTGTCTACACTACAATATAAACTTAAGCTGGGCTCAAGGCAAATCTCCCTTGTGTCCACACTGCAAGTATGCTAACCCATGGCTTGAATCCAGGGTCCCAGGGCCTGTAGGGTTGGAGGGTCTGAGCTCAGGTGAAGGTGGAACCAAGGGTCCGATCCCTATTGCTTTGCAGTGTAGTCATGGCTCCAGTTTGGGAGTCAGCCAATTGTATCCTAGAGTTCCCTGAGGCAACTTTTAGTCCTTTCTATGCCAGCAATCTGCAATGCACTCTATTTCAAACTGAAGCGACCCCACCTTTGTGGACGGCAGAAGCTCAGGTCAGCATTAACGCATTGTCTTCTGATCTCCAATCTGCAAGCACACTATCAGACAGCCTCCAGGGTTTGCAATGGAGACTGATCCTATCAAGCCTTTTGCAAAGCGAGATGCTTCCTGATCAGGCAAGCACACCCAGATTTGGTGAACCTGTGGTGTGATGCCAGTAAAATTGTGGACTTCAGCAAAAGCACCAACAATAACCATGCATACAAGCAAATAGCTAAAAAGATGGCAGCTCTACAGATTTTCTGGACTGGCAATCAGTGCAGGGAGTGAAGTAGACGGCTAAAAAGCGAATACATGAAGACTCAGGATAATAATTGCACCTCAGGCAACTCACTAACAACATGCCCATTTTATGATGACTTTGCCTAGGTCCTGGGCACTGTGCCCAGCACAGAGCCAACCGTGCTTCATGATGACCTGGTGAGCCATGGTGGGACACTGCTGGCCCCTGAATCCAGCATGGGGACTGATTGCAGCCAGCAGCAGGCTCCTAGCCAGGGTCATGAAGTGACTCTTTTAATGTAACCAGTCCCAGATCAGGCGGTGTATCAGGATAAACAGCAGATTCTTGGTCCCTACTCAGAAGAGTTGTCTGGGCCCCCCAACCTCAAGGAACAGCTTGCTGCTGAGGCTGCAGAGAACTCGGTGGAGACAGAAGGTGTCCTAGGGCCCGGTAAGTGCGAGATTCAAATTAAAAGTTGATTATTACATTCATGGGAAGGATTTCAGCCTTAAGAAGCAATGCAAAAACGGTAAGTTTTGGCTACCAGCATTTGGCCACTAATGGCAGATTGTATCACAGCGTTTGTGTCCTCCCTGCCCCCAGATATAGTTCAAAATTATGACTTGAAATTTCAAACTTTCATACATAGCTGTAAAGGTTATTTTAACTGTTAAGTCACAGACTTTTGCTACAGTCATTTTTGTTTTCCCTGCAGTAAGTAGAAATTTGCCACTCTGCAATCACTCCTCCTGGGTCTATGCAACTGCCTGTAAAGAGTGAACTGAGTGTACATGTTTGGGAAATGGTATTCTATATTTCCAAATCTAGTCCATTTCAGTTAGAGGTAACCCATCCAGGAGTGAAGTAAAGCTGAAGATTTCACAGAGTTCTGCATGCAGCAGTAATAGGGAGAGCCATGTGTGAGCCAACACAGCATCATGTCAGTTCCTTCATGGATTCTGACCCAATCCCAACAGCTGATAGCTGCAAACATTTCCTGAAGCAGGAACTCTAGATAGTTTGTCACTTTGCAGGGAAGAGTGTATTTTACAGTCCCTCCTCTCTACCCCCATCCCTGGGTAGATGACTAGTCCACTCCACTCACAAATGTGCTGTTCGGTCACTATTCATTTGAACACTTCTGCTGTGTGCACTGCAGGTTTCCCTCCAGCAGCTTGGAAATAACAGTTCTCTGCCACTAGGGCACCATAAGAACTGTTATGTCTTCCAAAATGTGAAAGGCCTGAAGTGACAGAAAAAAGCCTCACATTGCTTGCTGTTCTTCAGGCACTCAATCACTGGCTCAATGTACCATCATGGACAGTTCCAAAAGGAAATGATGATGTTATGGTTGATGTTCTTGAGAGAGCAGACCAGCAGGTCAGGTACCAGAGAAAGAGGGATGAAAGACTGGAACAATGGCATGCTGACAGGTGGGCGGAGAGGCTGAGGCTCGCTGCCCAGGTGTAGGAGAATATTTCAGCAAGGGAGCTAGCACTTGCAAAGCAGTTCCTGGAACAAGAACAGCGGCTAAGAGAGAAGGACAGAGCTCAACAGAGAGGACTGTTCTAGCAACTCCTGTCTATAAGGTCTGCAAGAGTACCGGCCCCTGCTACCTCTCCATATCTTGGCATGATGACCCAGCAACGTCAGCCCAGCAGTAGCTTGAATAACTACATGTCACAATGGCCCATGTGTTCAGGACTCATGAGTGGGTGGGCAGGCCTTCCTTCTTCCACCCCTCTCCAGTAGAAACCCCCATCCCTCCCACCTGCTGCAAAGTGAGGGCTAAACATGTAAAAAAGGGAAAGGAGAACTTGGGGTCAAAATATGCAGCGATAGGGGGATTGTGTTGGGTACTATTTCCTGCTCTCTCTTTTGGGGTGTGTGGTGTTGTAATGGCAGCTGTGGGTGATTTACTGTTTTAAGACCTGTTTACACTAAAGCGTGTTATGTTTTCAAGACAGTCTATTGTTGTCAGTGCACCATATCATTCAATCACTTGAGATAATAAAGTTAAAAACCTGGTAAGGAGTAATTAAGCATCACAGAGAAAACAGTATTCCTCTAGTTACCTAAGGACAACAATTCAATTTTCAATAAATTCCATCTGTACAGCCATTGAGCCGCCCCTCCTCTCCCTCTTCCAACTACAAACACATTCATTTTTCATCATGTCATTCTGACTTACATTGCATGGCGATCAAGACCATGCCCCTCACAAGCACTGTACCCTCCAAAAGAGCCAGTTTTCCCCCACAAGCACATGCTCACAGGTACTACTCCGTCTCTTCCATTGGACCATGCAAGTCCATAATGTGAGTGCACAAAGCATCCCTGACTTCTGCTGCCTGGGTGCAACCAGTTCCCACAGTGGCAGCTGCACTTTCTGGCTGAGGAAACTGATCCAGTGTCCCCTTGCGGTCATAGGTCCATCCACAAAGGAATGGCTCCCCTCGGGCTTTACAAAGGTTGTGAAGAGCACAGCAAGCCACAGTAATATGTACAGCATTAATTACACTGGCATCCAAATGCGTTTGTAAATACCTCGAGGGTGATTTTAATCTGCCAAAAGCACATTGAACAACCATCCTACTCATGCTGAGAGTGTAATTTTTGCCAGGGCCTCTAAAATCAGGGTGCTGTTTCATAAGCTAAGGCAAAAGAGTGTACGTGAGGTCCCCAAGAATAACAATATGGACAGTAAGATCATTTATGGCAATGTCCTTTGGTGGGAATAGTGTCCTGGCCTGTCCATGAATGTAGACTCCCAAGCAGCAAAAAAACCCTGGCATCATGGACTATTCCTGTACAGCCAACACACCTACATTCATAAATCTGCCTCTGAGATCCACTAGTGCCTGCATAACAATGGAGTAGCAGTCTGTGCAGTTTCTGCACTCATGTGTTCCTCAAGGAGGGCAAACTATGAGCACATGAGTCCCATCAATAGCACTGCCATAATTAGAGAAACACCTTTTTCTCAAATCCAGCAATTACTTCTGGGATATATTTAATGCCTGCCACTTTGGGGTAAACCACACACCTGGACACCTCAGTGACTCCCCCCCCCCCCCACTTTACCCACAGTTGACTTTCTAACTCCAAACTGGTTGGCAATGGACCTGTAGCAGTTTGGGAAAGCCAGCCTCCAAACAGTCAGAGCAAACTGCTTCTGGATTGACTTGGTTGTGTTTCTTTACTCTGGAGGGTTGGGGCAAGGGGCTCACAAAACTTCAGAAATGTTGCTTGGTTCATGTAAAAATCTGGCACACACTGCTGGTCATTCCAGGTCTGCAGGATGATGTGGTCCCACCAATCTGTGCCTGTGGCCCTGTACCAGAAGTGGCAGTCTATGTAGGGGGAATCACTGGTTATGCAGATTATACTGAGCAGCATCTGCCAGTAAGAATCTGCCATGCCACTGTACTCCTCTGCCTCCTTCTCCTGCAGATTCATCAGGAAATTTCTCAGGCATGTTTGGTGGGACAGAAAATGCTGCCTAAATGTCCACCAGTGCCTGGCAGATGCTCTGCCGGTTTCCTGACACAGGAGTGAAAGTGAAAACAAGAGAAGTTCATAAAAAAGTGCCACTTCCATGTTGCTAGCTTTGGTAGCTGGGAGCCATACAGACCAAATGACTGCTCGGCAGGCTGTGTTGGCGGGCAGTTCAAACTTCCTGTAATGTGAAGGGTGGGCAGTAGAATTTTCCCACAGTGCACCATGTTCCTAGGGCTAGAGCAGCACATTGTGGGGGGAGGGAGGGAATGCTAGGCACTCTGGGATATTGTTACTTTGACTCGCCTCAGTGCATTGCAGTGTGGGATGCCAAAGCCCTAGATTTGAGCACAGATCAGAAAATTCTTAACCTAGCTTTAAAATGCAGTGTACATGCTCAGGCCCAGGATTTCCTGACACAGATCAGATTACTTGAGTCCCACTAACCCTAGGCTTACATTGCCATGTAGACATGCAATGCTGGCAGACCAGGTGCTAGCTCATGCCAAGGTCCCTAGGCCTCACTGAAGACTGAAAAATGCATAGCAGTTTGGCTTACCTGTGCATTAGTATTGATAAAGTAGTTATTAGATTTATAGTGATGTGTTTAGTGTTTGGATTTTATGAAATGCTTGTGAGTTGCGGCATGCATTAATCTCACTTATAATATCTGTATCCCATGTTATAAGATAATATTTAAGTGTTTGCTTTGTTACTATTTAAGTGTTTGCTATGAAGCTGGAGACAAAGAAGCCGGAATCTGGGGACGACAATATTTCTAAGCATAAGCAAGGTATCCTCAAACTGCTTAGCTTGGTTTAGCCATAAAGGACATATAGAGCTTGCGCATTGCAACAGCTTCTCTTAGTTTTTGGAACCTAAGACTGTAACTCACTTGCATGTATATGCTTACCCACTTTAACCTTGTAAATAATTCTAATTTTTTTTCCTAGTTAATAAGCCCCTAGTTTGTTTATTACAGGATTGGCTACAAGCATTGTCTTTGGTGAGAGATCTAAGGTACAATTGACCTTGGGTAAGTGACTGATCTTTTGGGATTGGGAGTAACCGGAATATTGTTGGGGGTTTTGGTGTGAGGGATTATCTATCACAAAGGCAGGCTTACCTGGATGGCAAGATAGAGTAGAATGCCCAAGTGGACTTCTGTGACTATGTGTTAAGGCTGTTATAATGCTTGAGGAGTTCACACTTGATGGTTGGTGAATTATAATTATAGAACATACAACCCGTTTGGGGTTTGTGCCATGGTTTGTGGCAGTCTGCCCTGAGATTGGCAGGGGCCACTTCAAACAGTGCGACAGAGACAAGAAGCCACATTCTCAGCTGGTGTAAATTGGTGTAGCTCCATTCATTTCAATGGGGTATGCTGATTTACATGTAACGAGGATCTCCATCAGTAGTGGACAACCTGCGGCCCATCAGGGCAATCCACTGACAGGCCGTGAGATAGTTTGTTTACATTTACAGTTTGTTTATAGTTTGTTTACAGTTCACTGTTCCTGGCCAATGGGAGCTGCAGGCGGCCATGCCTGCGGATGGTCAATGTAAATAAGCTATCTCGTGGCCCGCCAGTGTATTGCTCTGACGGTCTGCAGGCTGGCCACCACTGATCTAGACCTTAAAGTGAAAGATTATTATTTCTTTGTTTGCAGTAGTGCCTAGAAGTCCCTCCTATTGATTTCAGTGGAGCTAGGATTCCCTCTCCTCCCTCATCGTTCTCCCAACCCCACAGGTTTTCATAGGGTACTAAATTGATGCTAATTTCAGCTCTGATTTATACATACAACATAGACTCAAGTGTAAAGGTGATTCATTTCACAAACACTTTTTAAATAATGGGATTCTTTCTGCTTGGCTGGAAGCTGGATTTATGCTAGACTCTTGTGCTGTAAGATCATAGTTTCTAGGAGTTTGATGTCAGAGGGGACCATTAGATCATCTAGTTTGACCTAATGTAACACAGGCCATTGCATTTCACTCAGTTACCCCTGTACTGAGCCCAATAACTAGTAAGTTTGACTAAAGCATAACATGTGTTTGGCCTAACATATCTTTCAGAAAGGCATCTAGGCTTGATTTGAAGATATCACAATATGGAAAATCCACATTTCCCTTGGTTATTTGTTCCAAGGGTTAGTCACTCTCACTGGTAAAAATTTGTGCCTAATTTCTAATTTGAAATTGTCTGGAATCAGATTCCAGCCATTGGTTCTTGTTATGCCATTTTCTGCTGGATTAAAGAGCCATTTAGGACCAGGTATTTCCTGGTATTTATATACTATAATCCAAATTATCTCTCAATCTTCTTTTTGGTAAAAGAAACAGATTGGACTCTTTAAAATCTCTCACTAAAAGGCATTTTCTCCAGGCTTCAAATATTTTTTGTCACTCTTTTCTGCACCATCTCCAATTTTTCAACACTCTTTTTAGAACCCAGAACTCAATACAGTATTCTAGTGTCTATCTTACCAATGTCATATACAAGGGTACAGTCACCTGTCTGCTCCTACTGACTGTTCCCGTGCTTATAAATCCAAGGATTGCATTAGCCCTGGTAGCCACAGCATTGCAGTGGGAGCTGAGTTGCTTCTCCACAATGACTCTTAAATCCTTTTCCGAATCACTTGCTTTCCAGGATACAGACCCCCACAGTGAGGGTATGGGCTGTATTCCTTGTTCCTAGAGGTATAATTTTACATTTTGCTGTATTAAAGCACATTTTGTTTGAGTGGGCCCAGGTTACCAAGTGATCCATATCGCTCTGTCTGACTGTCCTGGTCTCATCATTATTTACCACTCTGCCAATCTGTGTCATCTGCAGATTTTATCAGCAGTGATTTTATATTTACTTCCATAGCACTGATGAAAATGTTGAATAGCATGAGGCCTAGAAGTGATCCCTGCAGAACTCCACTAGATACACCTCCATTTGATGATGATTCCCCGCTGACCACTATTTTTTAAGATCAGTCAGCCAGTTTTTAATCCATTTAACACTTTGTTTTATTGGGATTATATAGATATAATGCCATGAGGATTTTAGTAGAAATCTCTCCAGAGACATTTATATTATTTCAATTTTTATAAAATTAGAAAAAGAACATTTCTAATTATGGCCAGTGTGATACTGCAATAGTGTTAGGAGTCAACATTTTGTTAAGGCATCATTTACTATTACTTTGATAAGATCTTAGGCATTAGAAATGGAAAAAAGTGGTTAGCTCATCCGCTCTTGCTAACTGCATGTGCATGTAGATATATATTACTCTGATATCGTACACTAATTCCTGTAGATATTTTATCTCAGTGAGTTGCTTTTAAAAGAAGTGCACATCTTATAAAGAGCAGGATGCTGTTGCTAACCCTCACCCTTACACATGCCACACAATATAATCATGAGCTTTTAAAGATGCACAAGTTATTCAGATATAATCCCTACTTTGATTAAATTCTACTAACAGTTTCTCATCTATGTAGAAAAACAGGGAGTTTATGGGGCTAGATAATGTAACAGTTTTATTTAAAGCTCCTGGGTGTTTATGAGACAGGACTAATAAAATCTTCATGTTTACTCATAGAAATCTGTAAATGCCACCCTAGATTATGAATCAGAGGTGATTAGACAGAATTAACAGGCTAGTCCAAAGAAAACTTGAGACCAGAAGATCTAAGGGATACTTTTTCACACATGATTTGAATTATTGTGAAACTTTAGCTTCAGAGAGAGAAAGAAAGAGAGATCTTTCTGGTAGATGCAAATTCTGGGCAAAAGGTATAATTACTAAGCAAGCTACTAATGTGGCACCTCTTTGGGATGTCACCTGTGTTTACCCATTAGAGCTTTGTGAATTGTTCACAACTACATCTGCAACTAGGTGAAATTCACTGTCTGTTTTGCTTCAAACTAGAATCCCAGTCCTTATTTCTCAAAACAGTTCTCTAAGCTTTCAAGTTGGCCTATGTTCTGGCTGGAATAAACCAGGGCAAATTTATGGTTGTGTGTGAAAGAAACTCCTTGGTTTCAGTATACTGAATTTTGATTAGAGATTCTAAATTCATTCAAATACAGAAGTGAAAACTAGAGCTGGTCAAAAACCATGTCAATTTTTTTTTTTAAATGAAAACCTGAGAACCAAAATGTTTTTGGATAGGAGTTTTGACAACGTACCCACATTTTTTTTTATGAGAATGAAGAATGCTCACATTGAAATTTTATTGAGATTTTTTTCATGTGGGGAAAAATCATTTCCTGAGCAGCAATAATCAGAGTGAAGTTCTAGAGACTGGGATGGAGGTAAACCCATAATGATGGATACGGACGATAGTAATTTACATAAAGCAGAGTAAATTGAAACTTTCAGGTTCCTCGCAGCTCTAATGTGCGCTGCTGGAACAAAATTCAAATACCATTCTTATAAACAAAGAAACAAAGTGCTGCTAGACTACAAATATGACAAGTTTTTAATGGAAATGATGTAGACATTATAGTGTAGTTGACAGAATATGTGCTTTAACTGTAGTTTGCTTTCAACATCTGAATGGTTAGTATATTTTTACTATAGCAACTAGTGTGGCCAGAATACCACAGAACTTGATAGATTTTAAGGCTAAAAAGGATTATCTAGTCTGACTTCCAATATATCACAGAGTATTACATTTCACCCAACGACCTCAGTATTGAGCCCAATAACTTGTGTTTGACAAAAGCATCACTTATATTTGGCTAATGTATACATTCCAGAAAACTGTCCAGTCTTGATGTGAAGACATCAAGAGATGGAGAATCCACTACTCTTTTTGGTAGTTTGTTCAATGGCCAGTTACCGTCACTATTAAACATTTGTGCTTTATTGATGATTTGAGTTTGTCTGGCTTCAGCTTCCAGCTCGTTGTGCTTGCTATGCTTTTCTCTGATAGATTAAAGTGAGACTGTGAATGATAGTGTTTTTCATAATTTGCAATCCTAGTTTTCCAAGCCAGCTGGGCATTTTCTTCATTCAAGCCCCTCTTAAAAGCAGAGACCTTCTTCTTGTTCTGTGTTAGTATAGAACCTAGCACAATGGGGTTCCGGTCCATGGCTGGGGCTCCTAGATGCTACGGTATGATGAATAAAAATAAAGAAATGAGTTCATAATTAAATCAAACAGCAACATAAACTCTACCAAGGCCCTAATCCTGCAAAGACTTACATATATGTTTAACTTTACTTACTGAGAGTAGTCCTGGTGACATCAGGGGAACAATTCCCAGTGTGTAAAATTAAGCACTTGCATAAGTCTTTGCAGAAATCTGGGCCTACTTGGCCATGTTGCTATATCCAGCCCCATAGCCAGCAATGCTAACCACTACCACTTGTCCAGCTCTCCCACATATGCTTGTATGGATGGAATGCCCTTGCTGAATGGCTGCACTATGTTCTCCTTTAAATTGACCTTCTCCCATGATAACTACAGGAAACTAGCCAATGACTAATGGCTACACTGAGGGGCAGTCAGGGATTTCAGTAGTTTATGTATATAGAACAATGCTAATGCAGAATATTGATTGAATGTATGTTTTTATACCTCTCCCCAACCCTTCATTTGTTGTCCTTTGATTATGAGTTCTTCAGGTCAGGGACTGTGTATAGGGAGAGCACCCAGCACATTACTAGTTGTCTGTTACCACCACCAAATAATATCATCATAACAACATAAGCATAATGTGGATGTATGTGTGAGGAATCATAAGGTCCTGTCTGACTTATGTCCATCTTTATAGCTGGAATAAGAGGCGTTCATATTAAACACTGGCACTTTATGAGATTTCTTCTGTTTCCCTTCTCAGAAGTAGTCAAACTTTATACAAATAATTGGTGGACTTCAAACAAATACATACTTCTCTGAACTCATGCAGACAGGAAAAGCAGATATTTTCTGTCTTGTCTATGCACATATTTTCTGTGAAGCTAGAGAGACACGATTATGACCAGAGACTAGTGGCACATGTACATGCAATACATGACAAAATTTCCCTTTCACTCCAAATAGCTTTGAAAGTAATCTCAGATGGAAGATGTAAGAACAGAAAGGCAGTCTGCTCTGTACAATGTCTCCTTTAGCCGTTCACTGCTGCTACTGTGGTTGGAACAATCCCTAAACTACTTTATGCTGATTAGAAGAGTCTGAGTAGCTGACTGCACCACTTTGAGCTTTCCCCAGTACAGGCCTTTGTGTCTTTTCATTGTACACTCATTGTCTGTAGTAAACCTCAGATATGTTTGTGCTCATAGAATGCTTGCAGGACCTGAAGGATTGGGTAGGGGCAGAATGGCTATTTCCTCCTCTAAGCAGTAAGGGACACTATCTGATACAAATTCCAGATTTAACACTGAGAAGGGGGGTGGGGGAATCCATGTCCCGGCATATTTTTGAAAGCAATGGGTTATATTTGTCCATTCAGTTCCTCACGTTTTCCTTCTATGGCATATAATCTTCAGCAAGTTACATGAAAACACTATAATTTGTAGGGCATCTTCCAGGCTCCACTGTTTCCCACCCTTCCATCATCCCCTTTTTAGAAACAACCTCATGGGAAATGTACTGATGTTTTCTCTCAAGTTGCACAACCTCTTAATACATAGTTTGAATTGTCTTAGACAATCAGGCAGTTTTCTTATGACCACCATTTGCCTCCCACTGTGCATGCAGATTATTGGTGAGAGAAGTGCCCCAGGTTGGTACTTTTGCTAGATGCAGGATTAGATAGACACTTCCACTCATTCAAGTGCTAATTTTAATAAAGCAAAATCACATCTTTTAAAAAATCATTGTAGTATTTATTTGCAAAGAGAAGGTAGAATGCTCCTCTGCTTTCACGTTTTTCTTTCAAGGGCAAGGCATAGGACCTGAAGTCAGGAAATCTGAGTTCTTTTCCCAGATAGGCCCAGATTTTGAATTACCTAAGTTTGTGGGTCTCAGTTTGTAGGTGCCCATCTTAAGAAATCCAAAAATGAAGCCAAGAAGTGCTCAGGAATTGCAACTCTTATTGACTTCAGTTGTACTTGTGGGTACTTCTGAAAACACAGCCCAGGGTGTCTCAATCCTGGGCACCCCAAATTAATGGACATTTTGTAAAATATAGGTATTAACATCCTGTGCCTCAGTTTTCTCATCTGTAGGAATAATATTCACCTTCCTCACAGGAGTGGTGTGAGGCCAAATTCATTAGCGTTTTTGTAGTGATTGGAGATAATCAAGAGGTACTATCAAAGAACAAAGTGTTACTATGTAAACACTGTAGAAGTGAAGCTATAGGGAAGGAAGTTCACCATTCCCATTGGTGAACAAGAGAAAGAGCAACCCAGAGCTGCTTCTTAACTCCAAAAAGACAGAAGCTCACAGATGAAGGATCTCTCTGCTGCCATCTATTGGTGGGCAGGGCAGGCAATAGAATGAGCCAGGCCTTGCATGCATCGTTACCTTCCATTTCTGTCTGAACTTTTGGGCCATTTTGGCTAAAATTCATTGTTTTATGCATAGGGGTAATGAAATGTTAATATCTTTATTGTGTGACTTAAAGGCAAAGGAACTGCACTTAATATGCTGTGGGTGAGGGGTCTCCATAAGCAAACCTTGGGTCTGCACTGCTGGGTAGTGGAACATGGCCACATAAGAGAAAGGGACTCTGACTTTCTGGCAAGGAGTTTGTGCTGTGTAGTAGGGACTCTGCTCAAGAATCCTATGTGCTATTAGTCCCTATTCACAGAAGACTTTACAAAGTGGTACCAGCAAGGTGAAGCCTCCCTCTCTTGTTCCCCCAAACCAGCACTAACCAAGCTGAAATCACTTTAGAAGGGTTACATGGTAGAGCCTCAGGGTCAGACCAGGGCCAGACCAGGCACAGAAGATGGACTTGTCTGAGTGTACTCCTGGACTCGACTTCGCTAAGAACAGACAATGAATGGTGAGTGGGGTGTAGTGGAACGGGGAGGGAGAAAGTGACTGTTGGGAGACCTGGTTTACTGCATGTTCACACAAGCGGGTGAGGAGTTGAATTAAAGGACTATTGCTGAACTTACTGTCAGGGCGGGTGTTGTATTTATTATTTGTAGAAGTATATTGTTATATTGTTGCTGTGTTTTCCCAAGTTTAATGCTATTGAAAGATTTTAGGGCACATAAAGTAGCAGTGTATGCTTTGGCAAGCCCATATACAACAGTGGAGATGTTCCAGGTTAGGGGGAAATGAAAGGTTCAGACTCCAGCCCTTAAGTGAAAGGTGACTATTTAATGCCAAGCAAGTGCAGGTGAGAGAGTTAAAACAAGACACGTGGGCATTAATTACAAACCCATTCAAAAACTTAGCTCAAAAGTGTCAATTCAAGCAACTCTAGAGAGACCCTCACTTGCAAGGCCTGTTGTAGGAGCAGCAGTGATCTGTATGCTCTGTATAACCTGCATGTTCAAAAGGTCTGTTACACCTTAGCCTCCCCCGCCCCCTTTTGTCTCCTCTTCCTCTCTGAATACCTGTGAAGTCGCTTTCCCCCTCCCCCTCACTCCTGGAATGCTTGTGGGATGAATGGGCTGCTTGAGCAGCTGGAAGATCAGTATATTTTTCCAAAAAAGTTACTCATTTGTATGGCTCTGATATGAATTTTTCAATATCCTGAGCAAATCCAGCTGCAAACTGAATTTTGGCCTAAGATAGAAACTATTTTGTAGCCTTTAATTTAGTAAGTGATAGACAAAACGTTCATGCTTATTATTTCTAAATTGAAACTCTGCTCTGAGCCGTCCCTGGTTTTTCAGTGAGAAGGTGAACGGCAACCTGAAAAATTGCTCTTTATCTTATTTCTAGTTGTTCATGATACCCAGACTTCAAAAGGTTTGGTTTGGCTATTTGGCTAAATACCTTAAAGTTAACTGTTTGTTCAAATCTTATCTGTGCTTTTGCGTTTGCAAAATTAATTTGAAATTTCATAAATCAGGCACTTTCAAATACTTTGGTATATGTACTTCTGGTAACCAATCCAAAGTAGCCAAATTGTTTCAAGTGAAATCTCAGGAGAGAAGCTTGAGGAAATATCATGAGATATGTTGATTATATTTGATCACCTGTGATTCTAATAAAGGAAACAACAGCTTAAAATAAAGAGTTTAGAGCTGAGCAAATGGTGCAAAAGGCTCTCTGTGAATATTAGTTTGAATATTTAATATTTAAAGAAATTTGCTTTTGAGTTTTACTGGTAAAAATATATTTTTAGAAAAATTAATTTTAAGCTTAAACATAAAATAGTACAGTGAATTTGAAATGTGCTTTCTGTGAACTCACATTAGGAATCTAGAAAGTTGCAAACTAGTCAGTGGCATTCTAGAACATAAGAAATAAATTCAGTGAATAAATTTACATGTTGGGAGGCAGTGTTGCCCTATGGATAGAGCACTTGACTGGAACTCAAGATCTGGTTTCTCATCTGGGCTCTGCCATTGGTTTGCTGAGTGATCTTGTGCAAGTCATATCACTGCTCAGTGCCTCAGTTTCCCAATCTGTAAAATGGGGCTAATGATACCTCCTTGGTAAAGTGCTTTGAGATCTACTGACGAAAAGTGCTATACAAGAGCTAGGAATCATTAGTGCTACACACTCGCTCTGCTCTAACCAATGGAAGGTGTATGAGATGCTTGAGCTCTTCTTTGGAAAGTTATTGTGTGATTAACTTTGCAATGGACCTTTTGGCCTTAATTTGCTCTGAAACTTCCTTTTTTAAATGTGGATTTGTGCCTATCTCTTTGGTCTTATCTGTGTGCAGATGGACAGAATAGGAATTTATTCAACAGTTCAAATATAGTTTGCACTAGAATGTTGTTAGAGAAATCCAGATGCCTGTCATCAGTTAATTCCTCCCTCCCTCCCCCTCTCCCCCCGCCTTTATTCATTCTCCTAATGGGCATAGGATACGCTGAACCTGCTTTCAGATTGTTTGGTTTAGCTGTGCTCTACATAACTGGGCGCATTGTAGCTACTTTGTCTACTTAATGTTGATACTGAACAATCAAAAACTCTTTGCAGAAGAGAAACAAATGGCTTCCACATGCATACAAAATCCCTAAATAAATCCATCAAATATGTTGCCTCAACTATTTTTCTTCTAACATTGAGAGAATGCTGGCATGTTGTTAGTACACAGCATTTGGTTAGCTAACAACACATAGAGATCTCTGAGGTTTGAAAAGAGGGTAATTCCCACAGAGTAAACACTATCCAGCTACAGTATTTGACTCTGATATCCCAGGTTATTGAATTCTACAGGCTTACTTTTTATATGTTTGATTGACAGGTTAGGCATAACAGGTAATAGATAGCTGTGATAAATGCTGGCAAAAGAGATGTAAAGGACTTCAACTCTGGAAAGTACATTTCTCATACTAACTTTGTCACACAGAGGTTTTGTACAGCCATCCATTGTTTGTTATGGCAACATTCCCATTATCTTCAGGAGGGCCAGAATTTCACCCAAGGGATTTAATTAGTGATTCTAATCACCAAGGGCCCAATCCTGCTAACACTTATATATAGGTACCTTATTTTACTCAAGCAAGTACTTCTGTTTAGATCAATCATGTGGTTAATTTTGCTGGATTGGGGCTTCACTTTGATCTGAAAGCCTGGTCCCAATGTACTGGGTACAGACAGCCAACAAGCACTAAAGGAAAATCACATGCTGGGTTGGTGCTTTTATCCTATTTTTATTTACCTGGTATTTAAAGACAAACTTTCATTAAAGTCACTAAGCGATATAAATAGTCACAAGTGCCTTGTCTTAATGTAGCTGCTGTTGAGTTGTCCAACAACTAGAACTGTACAAATAATCAAGTTTTCAATTCACTGGCAATTTCAAAAAAATAAAATACAATGTTTGTTCTGGATCAAATGAAATGTTTTACTTCAATTCTGAGCTTTAAAAAAGATTAAGTAAATTTGAAGGAAATTTTTAAATGAAAAGTCATTTTGAACTGGAAAATAAAAATGTTTCATTCAGAAAATTCCCAAAGTGGAATCCTGCTAGGGTCTGTTCTAGGTTCAGTACTATTGAATGTTTTTATTAATGTCTTGAATAATGGAGTGGCGAGTATGCTTATAAAATTTGTGGATGATATAAAGCTCAGAGGGGCTGCAAGCACTTTGGAGGACAGGATTAGAATTAAAAAATGACCTTGACAAAATAGAGAACTGGTCAGAAATCAACAAGATGGTATTCAGTAAAGACAAGTGCAAAGTGTATTACTCGTAAGAGGGAAAAATCAAATGTGCAGTTACAAAATGGGGAGTAAGTGGTGAGGTGGTAGTACTGCGGAAAAGGGTCTGAAGGTTATAGTGGATCACAAATTAAGTATGAGGCAACAGTGTGAGGCAGCTGCAAAAAAAATGTTAATATCATTCTGGGATATATTAATTGGAGTATAAAATGTAAGACACAAGAGGTAATTGTCCCATTCTCTTTCACATTGGTGAGGCCTCAGCTGGAGTATTGTGTCCAGTACTTGGTGCTACACTTTAAGGAGGATGTTGACAAATTGGAGAGAGTCCATGGGGAGAGCAACACAAAATGATGAAAGGTTTAGTCTTGAGAAAAGAAGACTGGGGGGGGGTTAAGTCTTCAGATCTATTAAGGGGTGTTAAGAGAATGGTGATCAATTGTTCTCTGTGTCCACTGAAGGTAGGCCAAGAAGCAATAGGTTTAATCTGCAGCAAGGGAGATTTAGATTTGATATTAAGAAAACTTTTTAATTATTGTTAAGATATTTAACTGGAATAGGTTACCAAGGGAGGTTGTGCAATCTCTGTTATTGGAACTGGAGGTTTTTATAAACAAGTTAGACAAACACCTGTCAGGGCTGGTCTAGTTTTCCTTGCTCCTACCTCAGTGCAGGGACTGGACTAGATGATGTCTCAGGGTCCCTTCCAGCCCTATAACTCCGTGAAAGAAAACATTAAGACTTTTTTTTTTTTAATTTTTAAAGTTCTATTAACAAGTGATTTGGGGAGGTGGTTTAAATTTTTTTTTTTGTTGAGGGATGGGGAATATTGAAAAGAATGAAGGTCCGGTGGACTGTTTGTGAATGAGGATAGAATGGTAGCACTTAAAATTTATTAATTTCCTCTTAAATAACTGAGTATTTGCAGTAAATAAATAACAGTATTCAAGTATTGCACTGTACCTATTGGGTATCCAGGTCAAGTATTGCACTGTACCTATTGGGTATCTGGGTCAAGTATTGCACTGTAGTGGGGTGGTTACCTGCTTCTGTCCTTCGGGTCTTAAAACAGCCTGGGAGAGGGTTGTAGCTGGGGCAAGAAGCCTGGGCTGATTGGGAGAAAGCAGACCCAGCTGTGGCCAGGTCCCAATCAGGCCCAGCTGGCCTCTATAAGAGACAGTGAGCCAGAAGCCCAGACGCTCTTCCTCTGCCTGTAGAGGGAGAAGGGCCTGGCTGCTTAGAAGCTAGAGACAAGATACCTAGAGTGGAGCAGGCTGGGGAAAGGCAGAGGAGTTGGGGAGCTCTTGCCTGGAAAGCCCCAGGCTGTGGCCTAGGGTAAGGCCAAGAGGTACTGAGGGTTGCAGGGGGCAGTGGGGTGGGAGTTCCCCTGGGACTGGGAGACCCAGTGAAAGGGGCACTGGGGTCCAGGGAGGGACGCGGGGGCCAAGAGGACAGGCGGATCACCGGCCTGCAGAGGGTGCTCTGGACGCTGGAATGAGCTAATTCCCGAGGATGACCAGCAGGAGACTGGCCCATCTACATGCACCTCACTGTTACAGACAGGTGCAAGGGAATAGTGCAGATACTGAAGTAACCGTATCTAAAATGGAGATATTGGACTGGTCTAATGACTCAGTGGTCACTACTATACATCAGATGATCATGATTCCAGATCCTAGTCTTTCAATTGCAAGGTTGGGAGCTTTAGAGAGGCAACCTTCTACTCCTGAGGATAAGGACAGAAGGACTTTCTTATGCCACTGCATAGTGACTTCTGTTGCATCTAAAAATGACAGACTCGACCAGAAGAGTGGTTTCTATAAGGTGAGAACTTCAGGGTATCTGAGAGTTAAAGTGGGGGAGCAGTGCTGTCCTGAAAGGAACAGAGAATATCTTACTCCCAAATGGATCATACCAAACACCAGCTAAAAGCCACGTGGGGTTTAATTCCTTTAAATTCCTATCCTGACAAGAACTATAAGATCACCATATGGACAGAGTTTTTGGAAACGATCCTGTAAGTCAGCAGCTATAAAAGTGGTGCACAAGTTAAACAATGAATACGTGGTCTAATTAATTATTGCTAGGAATTTTTCAGACTTTTAAGCTGTTATAAACCATTTTGCCTCCCTGAAAATAATTACAAATGTCTGAACTGAAGTGATTTACTCAGAAACAATAAACCTGAACCCAAATGTATACCTTACTCAAAGGAAAGCAGCTCAGGAACTTACTGTTCAAAGGGAAGATTGTGCGGGGTGGCGGGGGGCAGGGGGAGGGGGAGAAGGTTTTATGGAGCTAAAATGAAATAAAATCTGTACTTTACATTAAACCAAACCATTTTGATAAGAATCTTGGCCTGAGGCAATTTAAGCCATGAAAAATTAACTCTCCAAGCACTCCTGTCAGAGCCTAGTGATGGAAGGATCCCTGCAAATTCTTAATCTGCCTTTCTTCATGGTAGGACAATATAGTTCTATAGAAAGGCAGGTCAAGGAGCTGAACTCCCACAGTAGGTATCCAGAAAAGCAATCAAACTAAACTAGCAGGGAGTGGATTCCAACTGAACTCTGTGGTAAGGGGCTTTTCTCTTCCACCACAGGTATCTTACAGAAGGGAAGATTCCTGGGACTAGTGATTTAATTTCTCTGGCTACCATGCTAATCACATACGTCCCATAATTACTGTCATTCTTTCTTTACCCCAGACTGTCATTCTTCTGTCTTTTAGCTCCATCCAACAGGCAGACAATGTGGACACAAAGGCTGTGCAAGCTGGCTAGACACCTGATGGAACTCTGAGCCTCCATGACATACTCCCCCACACCACACTCTCTTTTTCAAATATTTAATTTGCATTCTTTCCCAGCAATAGCCAAATGTTCTGTGGCTGCTTTCCATTTTCATCTCATGAGATTATATGTCTGATCATAAAACCTGGTGAGAGCTGTGAACCAAACCAAGCCCTTGCAATGTGTGCCACAAATATGCCAATCAAGTCATGCATTTGCAGGTCATCCCAGTGTCAGTTTTATATCAGGCCCTTCCTTCATCTTGTTTACTGTACAACAATGGATTGTTCAGAAGGCAGACCAACCAGCCTGCAGTGAACCCCAAAGAGTTTGGAGGAGAGGGAGAGAAGAGGGGAGAAGTTATAATATTGGGGATCTGAGGAAGTGGTCATGGGATTCAGGCTTCTTTAATCCCAGTAAAATGCTTTGTTTGTATAATTTCTCTGGCTACGCATGTGTGTAAAGTAGAGAGAGAAGAGTGGTTCTATATTTTAAAAGTCCAAACAGGTTGCCAAAAGGCTTCTGTATGGGTCTGTTAGGTGGCCGTCGTGTTAGCAGTCTTGATTGCCATGGAAGAGATTTGAGTTTGACTTCTGCAATGGCAACAGCCGAGAACGCTGTAGTACAGTCCGTCTAGATCTGCATCCTTCTGCAGACCAATTCATAAGAGATCCCGACATGGACCAATTTCCAGTCTCTTGTTACACTGTTCCTGGTATGATTCGTTCTGTAGACCGCCAAGAAAGGTTCCCAGGGCCACTGGTGGTCCCCAAGCAGGCCACAGTTTGAAAACGGTTACTGTAGAGAGAGCTCTGGTTCTGAGAAGGATCATTTGTGCCACTCTTCAATGACTACTTTGAAGTGTGTTAATGTATTTCAGAGAGTGTCCTATCCAGCACTTCTTAAATAGAGGAAAGATCCCTGTGACACAAAGCCTTGTGGACATAGGGTTAACTGAAGGAAATAGTTGTGACCCAGATTAATGACCCGGATTCATGGACACAGATGAGAGTAATTTTGTCATTTGAATAAATAAAATGGTAGTTTTAGCTCAGCAACAATCAGGAGTCATAACATAATCAAATTATAAAAATGCTGAAGAAGATTTCTCTAGCAGCTTTTTATAGTTTTCCCCTTTTTTTCTGTCACTTTGGATGTTTTGCAATAAAGAACACTTTAAAGTATTACTTTTTTTCCATTTGGAGCAGTATTTGGAGAAGTCTAGTTCTATTACTGGTTTCATAAGAGCTAAAAACAGGAAAGAAAAAGCCATTGATAAAGCATATGAGATTCATAAAATTCTAACTCAGAAAGGAAATATCCTAAAACTCTTGCAAAGGAGGAACATTAAATGAAAAGATGAGGCCAGACTAATTCCCTGCTTCTGAATAAGCCAATACTTTGGAACTTCAAAGTGTAACTAAAATTGCAGAAAAGTCTTTCACTTCATTTTTGAGAAAAGATACATATATTCTGAGGCCCCTGAATTAGACAGCTGATTTTAAATTAATTAGCTATGTACTTTAGTCATGACAATATAGCTTTCTTCCTGCCTGGCTTATAATAGACATGACCCTGACTTGTAAAGTTTGGGTCCAGTTCTAAATTTTCCCATAGCACATGGGTGTTTGGATCCAGGATTTTGAATTCTTCTCTACGTACATGGACAGATTGTCTGGTACTGTGTGAGTGTGAAATTGCGTGTGTTGGGGGGGGGGGTGAGGAGGAAAGAGTGTGACGCAGACAGCTTCCTGCATCCCTGCACAACCTCCCTTTGATTTTGGAGGGTGTTGTAGCTGCTCATCAGATCGCTTAACTATGGATGAAAACCTTCAACTCGCACTACAGTCAGTGGCAGTTTTGGATACTCAAAACTTCTGGAAATCAGGCCACTTTTATTTAGGGACAATCCAATTTTAGCACTTGCATTTAAAAAGGTTGGCCTTTGCTTTTAGAGGTCAGTTAAATTGGCCCCATCTCTCATTATGTATGGTGCTCCTATTAATTGACACATCCCCTTATTCAAATAGGCACTGTGATGATGAGTCTGGTGTATGAACTTCCACAGAACAGGGAACATAATGGAATGCTTTTCGAGATGTGATACATTTATCATTTCTTGCTGCCTCAAAACTTACTAGAATTTTTTATTGATGTTAATTAAACTCTCTGTAGCTCAAAAGCTTAAAAAGCTTTCCTCTTAAGAAAAGAGCCTGCTTGCCTGGAAGATTTTCTCCAAGCTAAGCTATACCAGCTATACTCTAAATCCAAATTCTTACTTGTTCTTTGGCTGGGACATGTTCATAGCCCTTGGCTCTTCAGGCCAGTTTGATGAAAAGGTTGACTGAAAAACTGGTCCAGAAATTTCAAAGAAAGCATAATCAAAATCATTTAAACTGTAACTCAGCTACTTACAAAAAACAAGAGTATTTTCTATCATTTAGCTTTATCAGCAAGCACTAGCCTCTTAAAAGTGACGGCTGAAACTGACCAGCTTCATTCATGACCTCATGGCTGATAATTTTTGCAGCTGAAATAGTGTCTTTCAGTCACTGAGGTAGCTCTAGGGAAACAGATAACTCTCTGTCTGAATCATTGTTAAGAATTGGACTTTTGTGCATAAGTTTACAGCCATCTGATTCCTAAATAATGGCATGCCCAAATTCCAAATATTTTGTTAAATAAAATTCTCCAGGACATGTAATAAATAGGACATGTGATAAACTCTGCTGTTCTGCTTGAACTGTGGATAGGTTCACTCATAAATACAAGAAGGCACTCAACAGTTTTTAAACAAGAAGAGGAAACACTGCTCTGAGCAATAAGCAGCCTTGTAAGTCATGACATAAAAGTAATCTGAGTATGTAAACACCGAAGTGCAAAGAAAGGGTTAGACCTATATAAACAGAGAAAACTGGTGACCTGTGAAAGTGTGTAGGCAAAACTCACACAAAAAGGTGCACTCAGTTTACAGCTATGGATGAATATTGAACTGTGGGCCCAATTTGGACCAGTTGTGAACTGTTAGTGGCATGAACCTGGTGCAGGGCAAGCTCACCAAAAAAGGGAATGCTGTGGCAGTGCAGACTGCAACACTTCTTCTCCCATCCCCTGCTGGATGCATAGGAATATGGGAAGTGCTAGACAAATGTTCTATCCAGTCCAGTGGATAATTAAGGAATAGCTTCTTTCTAACCCTATCAGCCAGCGGTTGACTTGTGCCCTGGAGCATGAAGACATCTGTGTGACAAAGTTGGGGATTTTTGTAGTGTTTTACGTGAATAGTGTGTGCACTCCTCAGTTTCCCTGTGTGCTGCATGTTTAACAAGGTGGTGGGAGAGGGTTTGTTGTTGCAGAGGACCAAGGTGTGACCTTGCCTAGAAGCTGGGACCTCCAGACAACGGCCTGCAGATGGGGAACCCTAACAACTGGTGACCTGATGACTAAGAGGCCCACCCCAGCTTGGCAGCCAGCCGGTTCTGGCCACTGGGAGGACAAAGGGTTGAGGAGGGAGGATCCTGGTGACTTGAGCAACCAATTCCAGCCAGAGGAGAATAAAGGACAGAAGAGAGAGGGCCCAAGTGACCTATTTACCTGGGATAGAAGACAAAGGAAAGGGGAGGAACTGTTGGGGCAGGTGGTATAGGATGCCTTGGCTGGAAGGAGGGAGTCTCTGGGCTAGGAGGAGAAAGCAGCCAGAGCCCACCTTGAAGCTGGCGACATCTAGATGTACTATGCTGAGGGTTGCTAGGCCTGAGGCCCTGAGAGTTTTCTATGCTGGGTTTAGATGCTCAATAAACCCTCCTGTTTTATGATGGCTGAGAGTTGCTCTGGTCTAGAGATCAGGGTTGCATTATTCCCTCTGGGAGTGGAGGCCAGAGTGAGGCCCAGGGGTCCAGAGTGAGTGGACTCCCTGAGGGGGCCCACAGTGAGAGACAGGCATGCTAAAGGCTCAGAGTGGTGCAGTTCCAGGAGGCGGAGGGGCCTACGACTTAACCCCTAACAGAGAGTGGGCCCCTGAGAAGGGCTGTCGCACTGAAGGGGGTTCCTTCCAGGGAATGTACAGAGCTGAGAGAGAGCATGAGTCCTGCGAGTCCGTGACAATCTGTCCTTCTAAATGTTTTTATACTAATGTTACTCTGGAAGTTATCCATATAAATATCTCATCTCCTTTGAATCATGTGAAGACCTCAACCTCAGTGATATCTTGTGGCAGTATTTTCCTTTTATTTCTGATGAATGTGTTGCCTTTTAATTTCATTAGATGCCTCTGTTTTTGTATTTTGACAATGTATAAATAATAGGAGTAGAGATGCTCAGAGAAACTTTAGCAGAACCATATTCAATTGAAAGCAAAACACTTAATGAAATTGTTTCAGTTTTATCAGACTTTTGTTTTAGAAGAAAACTGGGGGGGGCGGTGTTCAAACAGCATCAAAATGCCCACTTCAAATTTCATTTGGAAACAACTTCTTGTTTTGAATTTTTTAAAATTATGTATTATAGCTTCCTTAGATCCAGGCAACAGAAAAATGAATCGTATGGTACAGTTATGTGCAGGCACTGAACATCTTCAGAGGAAGCTGACAAAGTGCAGGCATTAATCAGAGAAGGACATGCAATACTAAATAGATAAATTAAAAATGAAGTTACACCCTGTCCCACTACCCCTCTGTAAGGTCATCAGTCTGGTACAAGGGAATCCAGTTCTTTGGTTCCATGTGCTCCTAAGCCAACCGGGTCTAGGTAGAGTCTAGTCGTAACTAGAAATAGTTCTGCCATCCCAGACCCTGAAACTCTAGTATCTGAGAGCACTCCCGAGCCCTGCCAATTGCTTACATGTGCTCCAAATAGGCTGTTGTGGGCACCCTGGGGTTTAAGGACAATGTGGAAGGAGAGCAAAGAACAGGCTTGGTAAAGGAATTTGATGATAGAAACGTAATGCATTCAAGAGTTACAGGTCTTGGAAAATAACAAAGGTCCTGAGATGCAACCTCCACTAATCTCATCTGGCCACCTTTCAGGCTGGGCAGAGTCCATCCTGCCCTCTGTCTCCTACAAGTCCTCCTTTCATTGCTTTGATGATGGTTGACTTCCCTGCACTCAGCAGAGCCCTGCTCTGTTTGTCATGCTGGCACACCTGCAGGCCCCTGTGTAGAAAAAACATTGTGTCATGAGGGTTGGGAATTGACCAAAACTAATGGCTCCACATTGTGGCCTTAGTCCTTCAATGAGGTATCAAACACTTTTTCTGGGCAGGGCAGCTGTCCAAATGTAGTACAATAGATTGTCTTTGGGCATGTCCAGGCTTGTTTCACTCACAGTGCAACATAGGGTTCATAACCTAATACAGATATATCCCACTCTGTCATCATGGTAGATTGCCAAGTTATTCTTTTAATCGTGAACATAGATTCTTTTAATGTCTGAATGCTAATGATGAAGGCTTTTTCAAGTGCAATGTGTTTATACAGCAAAAGCCAATTAGTATTTGAAATATCTGTTTTATTTTTGTTTGTTCCAGAGAATACAGTTATTTCAGAAGGGACTTAGGACATAGACTTTTTCCCAATGTAAGCAATAAAGTAGTCCACTTCCTGTACTCTCCATGAACTTTCTAACAAATGAAGCCATATATTTGATTAATTTTTAATAATTTTCATAAAGAAACAAAAATACAAAAGGGTAAATGACTTGCAGCATATATATGTTACTAAACATGGTACTTTTCACAGGATTTGTAATAAAATTATGCAACTTTAAAACTTGTCAAAGCTGCAAGACCAGACAAAACAAAAATCAGAGAGTATTACACAGACATAACATGTCAGGGTGGGAGTAATAATAATAAAAGACGTACACAAATAGGCAAAAAGAGAAGTAGGGAATTATTAATGGGAAAGAAAAAAGCAGACAGGTCAGGTGGAATGGAAATCTGGCATTATTTGAGCTATCGCAACATTCTTTATCCAAATGTATCAAGAAATGGGGTCCAAATTTCTTCAAATTAATATAATTGCTCTCTATATTGATAAACTCTATTTTTCACTGCTAACTCAGACAGGTCCAAACACCGTTCTGCTCTCAGCATAAGCCTACTCTTCCACTTGGCAATCAGTGCAGCCCTCAAGAACCAAAATGTTTGTGGTGGAGTTCAACCTAGTGTAGTAGATACATAACTAGGATATATTTTTCATCTGAGGTTTGGTTGCTGAAGCCAACCACTGTTTTCACTGTTGTGTCCACCTCTTTGCACAGCTGTCTGACTTTTGGACAGTCCCATAGCATATGCTCCAGGGCTTCTTTCTCTTTAGTATAGTGCCAACAAACATCAGAGGACAAGGCCCTCATCTTACACAACTTCTGTGGTGTATAATACATTCTTTTGCTGCATCAGTCATAGTCTGAGATTCATAGAAGCATTTTTAACATTCCCTAATATGCTTTGTCACTGGGGTTGTTTTAAGGGCTGTGATAACCCCCTTCTCACATTTTCAGAAAGAACTCCAGACCAGTGGAGTTCATCTTCATTGGTAAAGCATACACAGTGGACATGGGCCTGGGGAGTTTATGAAGCATTGCCAAGGTTCCTAATAGCTTTTAGGCCTCTGGCAGTTCTAAGGCATCTGGACCAAACTGATATGTTAAATTTATCTTCACTAGTTTTGTAATGTTTCTTGGTACTTTTCTAACTAGGTGCATAATAGCATCAGTTTGCCTATGGAAATTCCATTGAGGAAAAAACCCCACTACATGACAACTGGAAGATTTCCAATATTTTGATTTGTCCCAATTTATTTTGTAACCAGATATTGTTCCAAATTTTGTATTAGAGATAGGACAGCTGAAGTAGTGGTTTCTGGTTTGGATATTAACAAAAGGGCACTGTCTGCTTATAATATCAGTTAATACTCCATGGAAACAAGTTGTATGCTTTGGATAGCTAGATGAGTCTACATAAAAATTAGAAATCTCTATCTTTAGGTAATGTACAAAATATACTATGTTTATCACAAATGGCCATGATTCTCCATGCAGAGGTCTTTTGTTTTTAGGTGGTATGCCAATGACTTGCCAGCTTTTTCACCTGATTCCCATAAGTCCTGCCTGAGTTGAAATAGAGCAAATTCAGCCTGTACCAAGTGCAGCTTATTGAGTTCATACCTACAATTATTCAGGGATCACAGAAAATCTGGAGATGGGGCTGTCATATTTTCTCCACATTTCCAGTTTTTGGCAGACACACAACTTACAATTCAACCCCTCAGGTAGGACTTTGAGTGTTCTAACAGGCTATCATGAGAAGATATTGGGGACAGCAACAGGCCAATTTCTTTTTCAATAAAATTTTTGAAGTGGGGATCTAATAAAAGCGAAGTAATAAATGTCTGTCTTCTTGGCTGTTTCTCACCTGGATCTGCTATTTGAAGAGTTATAGGGACATGATCAGAAACAGCAATTGTATTAGTAGAGGAGTCAATTACAGAATTTATCAAGTCCCTGGAGATAAAAAAGAAATCTATACTGGCATAGAATCTGTCTACCAGAGAAAGTATATATAGTCCTTGCCCATTGGCTGTGTAAGATGCCACATAGTCCCAGATCTTTAATTTGCAACTCTAGAGCTATTCTAGTTTGGTTAATTTATGACTCTGAGGCTGAGCTTTGTCCACGAAAGGATCAAGCACTTCATTAAAATCTCCAGCAATCACAGTAGGTTCTCCGTACAAGTTAGTCTAAAAAACTAAAAGGTTTCAGGATCATCAGTGCTAGGGCCATATGTATAAGCAAGGATTAGTTCAGATGCATTTATAGTGAGCATAAAGATTACAAATCATAGAATCATATGATTGGAAGGGACTTCAAGAGGCCATCTAGTCTAGTCCCCTGCACTCATGGCAGGACTAAGTATTATCTAGACCATCCCTGATGGGTGTTTGTCTGACCTGCTCTTAAAAATCTCCAATGATGGAGATTCCATAACCTCCCAAGGTAATTTGTTCCAGTGCTTAACCAGCCTGACAGTTAGGATTTTTTCCTAATGGCCAACCTAAACCTCCCTTGCTGCAATTTAAGACCATTGCTTCTTACCCTATCCTCAGAGCTTAAGATGAACAATTTTTCTCCCTCCTCCTTGTAACACTTTTATGTACTTGAAAACTTTCCAAACTAAACAAACCCATTTTTTTCAATCTTCCTTCATAGGTCAAGTTTTCTACACCTTTAATAATTTTTGTTGCTCTTCTCTGGACTTTCTCCAATTTCTCCACATGTTTCCTGAAATGTGGCACCCAGAACTGGACACAATACTTCAGATGAGGCCTAATAAGTGCAGAGTAGAGCGGAATAATTACTTCTTGTGTCTTGCTTAGACACTCCTGCTAGTACATCCCAAAATGATATTTGCTTTTTTTTGCAACAGTGTTATACTGTTGACTCATATTTAGCTTGTGATCCACTATGACCCCAGATCCCTTTCTGCAGTACTCCTTCCTAGGCAGTCATTTCCCATTTTGTATGTGTGCAACTGATTGTTCCTTCCTAAGTGGAGTACTTTGCATTTGTCCTTATTGAATTTCATCCTATTTACTTCAGACCATTTCTCCAGTTTGTCCAGATCATTTTGAATTTTAATCCTATCCTCCAAAGCACTTGCAACCCCTCCCAGCTTGGTATTGTCTGCACAAACTTTATAAGTGTACTCTCTATGCCATTATCTAAATCATTGATGAGATATATTGAACAGAACCGGACCCAGAACTGATCCCTGCGGGTACAGCCTAAATACTCAAGGAGCTGACTGAGGCGATATTGACCATTAGCAAAAAGTCCATGAAGACAGGAGAAGGTTCCACAAGACTGGAAAAGGGCAAATTAGACCCATATATAAAAAGGGAAATAAGGACAACCTGGGAATAGAGACCATTTCTGAAATAAAGAAAAACGTAACAGTCAGCATGGATTGTTTAAAATAAATTCTTGTCAAACCAACTGATAGCTTTTGACAGGGTTAACAAGCTCGGACGGGCAGTAGTAACACACAGTATATCTTACAGTAAGCAAAAGTTTTGATACGACTCCATGAACTTCTCAAATAAACAAACTAGGGATTCAACCTAGAGAGCTACGAGAAGTGGGGCACAACGGTTGGAAAACGTTCCAGAACATAGCAGGGGGTCACGTCATGCGGAAGGCAAACAAGTGGGATCCCCAGGGATCAGTTTGGTCCATTCTGTTCCATACTTAATAATTTTGATAGATAATGCATAGAGAGTGCACTAGAGTGGCAGACAAACCAAGCTGAGGTTGCAAGTGTGGGAATAATTTCATCAGGTGCTGGTGACTTGAAGACATCTAACTTGTCTATGTAATTTCTAACTTGTTCTTTCCCTATTTTAGCCTCTGATCCTACTTCATTTTCATTCACTATGTTAGACATCCAATCACCATCAACGTTCTTGGTGAAAACTGAAACAAAGAAGTCATTAAGCACCTCTGCCATTTCCACATTTTCTGTTATTGTTTTTCCCTCCCTCATTGAGGAATGGGCCTTCTCTGTCCTTGGTCTTCCTCTTGCTTCTAATGTATTTGTAGAATGTTTTCTTGTTACCCTTTATGTCTCTAGCTAGTTTGATCTCATTTTGTGCCTTGGCCTTTCTGATTTTTTCCCTTCATACTTGTGTTATTTGTTTATATTCATCCTTTGTAATTTGACCGAGTTTCCACTTTTTTTAGGACTCTTTTTTTTTTTTAGCTCATTGAAGATCTCCTGGTTAAGCCAGGGTGGTTTCTTGCCATACTTCCAATCTTTTCTACGCAGTGGGATAGTTTGTTCTTGTGCCTTTAGTGAAAAACTGCCGACTATATTCAATTGTTTTGTCCTGATAATCTGAAATAGTCTCAAATGCTGTCACTGCCAGTGCTTATGGAAGAGGGAGGCTACCTTTATGGATCTGGATGAGAAGCAGCAAGATGCTGCTTTTTCTACCCTGTCATATTCTAATTTAGCAGCCTCATGTGTGATCAAGTGTGGCTCCTGAAAAAGCACTACACCTGCCTTTGCTGTCTTAGTAATGAGTACACCTTTTTTTCTTTTAATTGGAGTGTTGAGACCCTTTACATCCCAGGAAATAAAGTTAAGATTCTGGACCATTTGGCTGTGTTAAAAGTGTTTAAGAGTTGTTGTAGTGTGTGTAGCCTTACAAATGAAGGTGATGGAATGTTCGTATCATTTGCTGCGTTATATCCTGTCCCACATAGAAAAGTGTATGGATAAAATGTCTCAGACACTTATTCCCACAGATTTTTAATTACATTGGCAGCTGCTTGCCACTTGTTAGACTTCCAGAGAATAGGGAGGAGAGGGCTCTGGAGCAGGGGAAGGAAAAACACCAAAAAGACAAGTTAAAGCAAAAAAACCCAAACATGCAACATACATATAACTACTTAACTTATTGCTAGGCATAGTAGATCTCAATGAAACGGAAACAATTATCTCTCACTTAACACTATAAACAAAATTAAACCAATTATATGTTCTGGAGGGGGCAGGCTGGGAAGATACAATATCCAGGCCAGAAGCTCTGCCAACATTCATTATTGAAATTATTATTTTAACAGGCATCCGACTTTGCCCATATTACAAAGTAACAGCAGAGAAAGAGAGGAAGTAGACATTCCACAAATGTAATATTTCTTAACCTGAGTAGTATCCCCTAGTTTGTGATCTTTTCAGTTTGCCTAACCAAACACTGGAGTATTGGTAATAGAGCTTGTTGCTCTGAGCAAGATGTATGTTGGGAGGATTAATTTCCCAGCACCATATGCCCTCTACCTCTTTTAGTTTACCACCATAAGTTGTTAACCTTCCCCATGTAAAATAACAGGGGCAACAAATCCAAGTGCTCCCACAAATTGTAAATTACCACACCAAAGAACGCACCAAACATTCCAATTGAATGAGTGACTCTGCTATATTAACTTCATGTTCACGGACTTGGGGTCTGAACTTATAGAAGATGTTTGGGTCGGGGAAGGAGCTGAAGGGGAGGGGGTTAACAGCAAAAGGGGATGTGGCAACAAGGAAAAGTGGAGAGAGGGAGCATGGAGAATGAGGAAAGCTGGGGATATGGGGAAAGGGGCAAGCAGGGGCAGGATGAGAGGGAGGAAGTAGGTAGTGATAGGGAGGGCAGAAATCACTGTCAATGTAGCTCATCAACCCATGTTGTTCTTCTCTTCTGCTCCTCTGGTCCGTAGAGCGTACAACTATGTTGCTCAGTTCCTGTGCTGCTTTCCATAATGTCTTGCAGGGAAGAGAGCCATCTGTCATGCATCCAGCATGTGGGAAGTCAAGCTACTGGGCTTTGAGGACTCTCGGCAGTAAGTTGTGGCAGCACAGCAGGGTCTCCCATTGGCACAAATTTTAAAAAGTAGTATTGGAGCCCTCAAATTTCTAAAGAGCAACAGGGAGCTCCATTGTCCTCCTCTCTTTTGTGGACATTGGAGGCGAGCTAACACAGAGATTCATGTTGATCTGTACAGTGAGCAATGTTAATTGTTTAATTCCCCAACACAAATACAGGAGCAAAGATACTTATTATTATTTACAATTTATATAAATACACCGTATAAACAATTTAAATAAATCCTTTGCACAGTCAGTTCACTCCCACAAAATCAATTTGGGATGAGGTGTTCCCTTAATTCCTGCTGGGGCACGTCACATTCTGCCTTTTGACAATTGATATAAATGTCCCAAAAGTTCATAAAGTATAAACTTGGAGCAGCAAAGAGAACTCAAATAAGTAAGTAGTCTCAGTAACTGGGTAATTTCATAAGTGCAGCAAGGGCAGACATAACAAATGGGAGGTAAACTTGGTATAAAACAGAACAGGTACTCAGTTCTATTTAAGAAAATGTTCTGCTTCTTGTGGCTTTTGGAACAGATGTACTTCCTCACCAACCTTGATGTGAAACTGAACTTGGAAACTTTATAAAATATTTGAGCCCTCACGGCTTGGTAAGTTCCCTTGCTCTTTTAAAGGCTGATCTCTGTTCAACCACATCTTTTCAAAAATCTTGAAAAACCATTGTCTTGTTTTGGGTCATCCCCCAAACAGTTCATTTTTCCATGAGCTAGCTGCAATCTTCTTTCTTTTACAGTAAATCTGAGAAATTTGACAATCAGTGTATGATGTTTGGTATTTGAGGCTGGCTTAGGAGCCAAGGACCTATGAATTTTCTAAATCAAATTTTTAAAATCATCCAGCAAGCTGAACACTTCTGACAGGAGCTGGGGAACAAATTTTCGGGTGGTTGCCTTTCTTTGCTCCTTCAGATACTCCTATAATTCTCAAATTATTGTAGCAAGACCCTTCCTTGAGGTCTACCACATTACGTTTAAGAGAAGATATATCTATGAAGCTTCTTTGCACCTGGGCAGAGATCTATTGTACCTGATCTTCCATTGATGACATTCTCCTGTCTGCTTCATTCACCTGTCCTGTCAGAACTTGCAGAGAGAAAATTAATCAAGGAATAGTCAGCAGTATTGTGGCCTTGATATCTACTGTGTCTGCAACAACTTTCTCCAGCAGGGCTATCTGTGACCAAATGCACACAGTAGTCACACCCTATACACTGTTGTAATAATCTTTGTATAAAATATGCCCTGTGAAACTCACTGGTCAATGACAGCACCGTGAAATATATGTCACAACATTTTGAATGTAAAGTTATGAAATCCCCCCCTTTATATGATGTTAAAGACACGTTTGATTCACGTAGCACCAGTTAAGTAGAACTGGCCAAGCAGATCTGTCTTAGACAAAGGGATATGTCTTTACTTCAGTTTGCATATAAGCTGTACAGAGAATCCTGAGACAGCGAAGAAAGAAGACAAAGAAAATCTGCATTTCAGCAGCATACACTGGTGAAAAGAAACAACATGACACCTCTTCCCCACCAGACTCAATGTCTCCTTGCTCTCAGCTGGAAAGAACTTTATCTAGGGGTCACTCTCAGGAAAATGCATTTACAGTGTGATTGAACTATAAAAGTGAAGGACAAAAACATTCCAGGTTCTCTCTTCCTATCCATCTCTCTTGAATCTAAGAAGACTAAAGAATCCAGCTCTTTGACTTTGGGCGGGATCCTGACCTGAAGATTGGTCAGTAATGCTGTTGGGAGCATGGGAGAAAATTCTACCTTGAACCAAGCCTGGTTTGCAAAGTTTTAGTATCAGGAATCATTTTATCTTTATTTCTCTTGTAAGCATTTCTAACAGTAATGCCTTAATACTTGTACTCAATTAAAATCCCTCTTTGTATTTAAATGAACCTTTTTTGTTCTTTAATCAAGATTAATCCACTGTTGTGAACTGTGTGGTTAAGTCCACTTAAGGTGGCACATTATTGAATATTGTTCCCTTACAGGACAACGGATCTTCGTTATCTGAACTGCCTCGGAGAGAGCTGGACAGTGCAGTACAGAAATCACATTTCTGGGGGTGAGGGTGGGGAAATCCAGGAATGGGAATGTGGTAACTGAGGCTGGTGGAAGCCAGAGTGTGACCGGAGTGGGCTGGCAGGCTGCAGTTATACACAGACACTCAGGGTGTTACTTGCATGCTGGAAGGCTGTTTGTGAAGGGCTCAAGTGGGAGACACAACAGCAAAGCATTGTGAGGCACCTCACGTGGGGGGTGGAGGACACACAACCCCTCACTGATCTGGATTGCACCCAAGAATGCCATAGATATGGTACCCTCAGCAACAACTTGTTCAGGAGGTGAGCGGGGAGGGCTCTGTTCATCTTGTTTTGTGCCTACTCGTGGAACTCCCAGTAGACAAATCTTTCCTTGATGAAATTCAAGAAATTTTGTTCGGTGGGCAGAGTCAATCTGATGCCCTGGATTCTGGCTGAAAATGGATAATAGTGACTGGGTCTAGAGCTCAAGTGATCTAGTCCTCCATTCCGTATAGCACCCCCCAGGGTCCTCAATGAAGCCGTATGAGATAGGCACTCATAAATGCTTATTTTATTGTGTTCCCAAATCGAGTTAAAGACTATGGAGAAATTGAGGGTCTATTTTGACCTGCTAGCCTGTGAATATTACAAACTGCCTTGTCTTCACAAAGATTTTATCTTATGTCAGTTACCATACGTTAACACACTTGAGTTCACCTTTTTTCCTAGTGAAGCTGCAGGTGAAGTTCTCAGAAGTCAAGAGGCCTAATTCTGCACTGCCTTGTACCTAACATTGTCATTTGCACTTGTGCAAAGCAAGTGTAAAATGCTGCCTTATCAGAATTCAACACTCACCCTCAGTGGAGGTAGCATGCTCCAAGAACAGATGTAAAGTACAGTGCAAGGCAGTGGAGACATTGTCAGTTACACCTATGCACTCTGCTTGGAAGAGTGAGTGAGTGGTGATTAGTGAATTGATGTAGCAGTATTTATATATTTGCATTGTTAAGGTGTGAATGACAATGCAAGATATAAGGCAATGAGGTAACACTGTAGCCCTCAACCTATTAAGACTCCATTGTGTGACATTAGTCTTTAAATAGCGTCACACAAAAGCTAAATGTGGACCATGACTCAAAACTATCAAGGAGCTACTTCACATTTTCATACGGCAGTGTAAATTCTTTAGTGAGTGTCATTTTCTATAACCACAGTGCTAAGCATCAACATTTTTGATGGCAATAATAAGCAAGGTTAATGTGTGGGATGGCAGTTTAAAGAGGTTGATGCACTTTAGAAATAAGGTACAGTTAAATACATGAGATTTCTCCTTCACCCTTGCAATTCATTCTGAAAAGTACCATTCCTGAAAGGAAATTAGCAGTACTGTCCTTAATAGTGCTGTTTTTCGGGTGCAGTGATTTTTGTGAATGATGGAAAACAGGGCAGCAGAGGAACCCCCGTTATCTGAATTCTAGGGCTAGTACCATCTTTGTGTATCAAAGCTCAGGGTACCTGCATGCTGCTGTTTATCATGTTTCAGGTCATCTTGAATAATAGTCTGAATCTGTTTCTTATGGAGAACCCATCAGGAAAGCCAGCAGATTCCTAACTCTTTCAATGTGTTTCTCAGTAATAATAATGCTATTACTAAAGTGGTGTTACTGCTCAAAATTGCATTATGTTGCATGTGATGATGGATTTAAAAGCAAAATGTTGCTATTGGCTTAAATAAAACATGGTCATTTTTTTTCATGTTATTACAATCATTATAGAGCATACATGGAAATATTCACAATATAAACAGATACTGGATGCCTTCCTCCCACTTATGGCTCCTTCTGGACTTGTAAATTACTCCACCTTCCCCATTATTGAGATAGAATCAAAATGCATGCTTAGTACAGAATGTATAGTACATCTTACAAAAGAAATTTAGCAGGTATTTACTTCACATCCAATAATACTATACATATGTTACACATTGTAGAAAAAAATGGGAATATTTCTCCCCCCCTCCACCCAAGGTAATGCATTCAAGGATTTGGTTATATAGTTAGTTGCTACCGAATAAAGCAAAGCATAAGAACTGAAACCACTAACATTAAATCAACTATAGCCATGATGCAGTATTTTTATTTAGACACAAGATTTTATATCTGCAATTATGGCAAGAGCCTAAGTGAAAGCAAAGATCTTTTGTTGTTTGTTTGTGTGTGTGTGGTTTCAATTGAAGACTGGCCACTTCTCCACTGGCCTGTTCCTGACCTGTAGTCACCAGGGACTGAATGAAATTTCTGCTGAAAAAAGAATGAGCCAGGTATTTTAACCAACCCTAGTAGCTGCTAGTATAAAAAGACTATGAAATCCTGGCTAATCGACACGGGAAGGATAAAAATAAATAAAAGATCAATCATATAAGAGGGGTGCTAACTACACATGCCCTGAAGAAATTGCTCAGAGAGGAAAGTATCTGAAATCTTTTACGTGTTGCTTTGTGTACCAATCTTGCAGCAATTCTTGGCTGGCTACATGCTGACTGGTGGCAGCTCCATGATGTAACATCAGTGCCCATTCCTTAATATCCAATAATATATCACTTGAAAAATAAACAGCAAGATAAATGACAGGACAGATGTCTAATGAGGCAGAGGTTAAGGAGTGTTAAACTGTGCTGGACACCATCCGACTTGCTGGTGTTAAATTATGCTGCATGCTCTAAGCTCGCTCCCTGTAAAAGGTCAATGCTCTGGATATGTTCTTGGATGATTTATGAAATCAAAGAATGGCCCACATGCCTATCTCTCTGGGAGGTGAGCAACACACAGCATTGTCAACTACAGCCCCATAATAAACCAAATTTAAACATCGGTTCAAACAATCCATCTTCATCGCTTGCTCTGTTGCAAGGGCTCCTCTGTCTTGTTCTCACCAGCCAGCCGTGACATGGTGTATTGTTCTTTATATGCATCCCTGAAGCTATTCAGAGGCCTGAAGTGGCCTCCCTTAAAGGCAGACTCCCTGAAAAAGGCTGTTTATCTGGAGCTGGATAGAAAGGAACTGACTTACAGATCCTTCGCTGGCTTCCACAGTCTATCGTAAGAGGCTAGTTGTCATTAGACTGATTATAAAATTATCTGTCCTGTATTTGTGGGGACAGTCAATAACATACTGTCAATAAATAAAATACTTACGGTTTGCATTACATTTGTTTTTATTTATTTTATTTACTTTAACCAGCATGAGCCCTTGTGCAATGATGAACTAGATTCCATACATATGAAGTCATCCTGAGGCAAGTCTTGTGTGGTGTTATGGCTGTAGCCAGTTTGTGCCGTATGCAGTGTAGTTGATGACAATGGACTATTGGCCATCAGAGGTTTTCCACTGGTAGAATACTTCAGCAGCAATGAGTTCTAATGCTTATTCGAGTGCTTATGCCTCTAAGGCACTTGGATAAATGGGAGATGGTACCGTTGTGTTTGATGTAAATGAGGCATCAAGCTTGAGTATATCTCTGGTATATGAGTCCATATTGTCCTACAATTTCCTGTGGGCTCCTTTAGATGTTGCATAGGTCAGGGGGAAGATTGACCAATGTAGCATGCCACAGGTGAGTTCTCAGGAGGCAGAGAAGCTATTCATCTATGAAGAACTCATAGGTTTAGTCATCCATTAGTGTGGCCATTTCGATCTTTCTTCTGTGTCCTGGCCTAAACCAGACTGGAAGGGATTCAGGACACTGACAGAGGACATATAATGTAGCTGAAGATGGTTCTTCATTACCTTCCCATCTAGTTTTCCCAGAAACTGGAGATTAGATATGGGGAAGTAGTTTTCAAGGTCTGTTATATTAAACAAAAATTATAAATACAGGACAGGGTATAAGGAGGTTTGATGGTTCTTGGAGTTTTTTCCTCAAAGGAAAAGTTGACAATATCTGTTAGCTGGGGGACCAGAGGTCCACCTGATTATCTTTCACCAGCCAGAAAAGACAGGGTTCAAAGTCAGAAGTGTTGACTTGGGTTTCCTTCAGGCTTCTAATACTACTTTAGCACCAGGATTAGACTGAATTTTGAGAGAGGGGAGTCCTATTAATGAGCCAATGCTTAGTGTGGGACTTCTGGCACCTCAAACCTCAAGCCTAAAGTGTATCATGTTAATTCTCTAAAGGCCTTCTATTCCAGAGAGTTAAAGGTTTGTCAGTTTACAGCCCAGGGAGGAGATGATGCTGAGTGGCCTGAAGGTGTCTACTACGAAGGAAAAAGTGACAGTGGCATGGAAGAGGTCAACCTCTCCATGACCCTTGGACGTGTGCAATGACAACAGATCAAGGAGCTGTGCACTAGCTTCGCGCCGATGTTCTAAACCACCCCAGGATGGTCCGAACGGGCATACCAGTCCATTGACATGTAATGCTTGCCCATTAGAGCCCATCTCTACCGGGTGTCTCCTCAAGCCAAAACTGCTATAGAACGGGAGATCCAGAACATGCTACAGATGGGTATAATCCGTCCCCTAACAGTGCATGGGCATCTCCAGTGGTTTTAGTTCCCAAACCAGATGGGGAGATACGCTTTTGCCTGGACTATCATAAACTAAATGCTGTAACTCGTCCCGACAACTATCCAATGCCACACACAGATAAGCTATTGGAGAAACTGGGATGTGCCTAGTTCATCTCTACCTTAGACTTAACCAAGGGGTACTGGCAAGTACCACTAGATGAATCCACCAAGGAAAGGTGAGCCTTCACTACCCATGCAGCGATGTATGAATTTAATGTGCTCCCTTTCAGGCTGCGAAATGCACCTGCCACCCTCCAAAAACTTGTAGATGGTCTCCTAGTGGGATTGGAAGAATCTGCAGTTGCCTGCCTTGAGGATGTGGTCATCTTTTCTGATTCATGGGCAGAACTCCTGGAGCATCTACAAAAAGTCTTCGAGTGCATCAAGCAGGCAGGACTAACAGTTAAGGCTAAAAAGTGTCAAATAGGCCTAAACAGAGTGACTTATCTTGGACACCAGGTGGGTCAAGGAACTATAAACCCCCTACAGGCCAAAGTGGATGCTATCCAAAAGTGGCCTGTCCCAAAGTCAAAAAAACAGGTCCAATCCTTCATAGGCTTGGCCAGATATTACAGGCGATTTGTACGCACTATCAAGCCAAATCACTGCCCACTGACAAGACCTAACCAAAAAGAAACAGCCAAATGCAGTTCGTGGACTGAACAAGTGTCAAAAAGCCTTTAACCAGCTTAAAGCACACTCATGTCTGACCTTGTGCTAACGACCCCAGACTTTGATAAACCGTTCCTAGTAAACACCAGATGCATCCGAACATGGTGTGGGACAGTTTTAATGCAGGAAGAATCAGATGAAGAATTCCATCCGTTGTGTTTCTCAGCAAGAAACTGTCTGAGAGGGAAAGCCACTGGTCAATCAGCGAAAACGAATGCTACGCCATTGTGTATGCACTGGAAAAGCTAAACCCATACATTTGGGGATGGCTTTCAACTACAAACCAACCATGCTCCCTGAATGGCTTCAAGGACAATAACAAAAAACTTCTTAGGAGTTTAGCTCTTCAAGATTTTGATTTTGAAATACAACACATTTCGGGAGCATTTAACAAAGGGCTGATGCACTCTCCCACGAAAGTTTTCCCAGAATCAACTGGTTAAAATCGTCCTTGAAATGTGAAAAATATTGTTAGTTATATAGTCAGTAGGATATCTAAAGGTACATGTGTCTTATTAACTCTATTTCTCCTAGAGCTCCAGGGAAGAATTCACAGCCAGTGTGAACCGGCTGTTCCAACACTATCTTGATTTGGGTGTTGTGGTCATAAAGTATAAAGGGAAAGGTAACACCTTCCTGTTATATCAGTACTATAAAATCCTCCGACAGAGGCACAATCCTCGTACTGTAAAGGGTTAAGAATCTCAAGTAGCTGGCTGGCACCTGACCGCAAAGGACCAATAAGGGGCAAATTTGGGGGTGAGGAAGGCTATCTGTTCATGCGGTTGGCCAGAGCAAGAGCAAGAAGCAAAAATCCAACTCCTATAGAGTTAGTAAGGAAGTAGCAAGGAAACGATTTAGATTTAATTTTATTTTGGCTTGTGAATTTTCCTCTGTGCTGAGAGGGAGCGTATTCCTGCTTTTCTTTTTAGAGTTTAAAGTTTTGCCCAGAGGGAAAACCCCTTGTGTTTTGAATCTGATTGTCTGTTGAGATTATTTCCATTCTACATTCTTAGCAGAGGTACTGCTTTCACCTTTTTCTTATTAAAATTCATTCTTTTAAGAACCTGATTGATTTTTTCATTGTTTAAAGATCCAAGGTTTGGGTCAGTGTTCACCTGTACAATTGGTGAGATATACTCAAGCTCCCAAGAAAAGGGGTAGGGGGTTGGGGGATATTTGGGAAGGTAGGGCTCCAATTGGCCCTCACCTAATTTTTTTAAATACTTGGTGTGACAGTGTTATCTAATCCAAGGTACAAGAAGGATTTATGCCTTGGGGAGTTTTAACCTAAACTGGTAAAAATAAGCTTAGGGGTCGTTTTCATGCGGGTCCCGTCTGCTACTCTAGAGTTCAGGAGTGGGGGGGAACCGTGACAGGTGTCCAGACGAGACCATTTCTATGATATAGGTGTGATTCTTGCAGTGAATGGTGCTGCATTTCCAATTGAGTTGGCAAAATGATTTTATGATCAGAATAATTCAGGGGATGTGGACTTAGTGGCCTGCTGTGGTAGAGGAATGAGATCCAAGCACAGGGTCTATAGAATTTGCTTGTGCTGTAAATCTGTTCAAACTGTTGTCAGTAGCACTCTAGTTTCCTTCTCTCTTTCCCTCCTGTTTTATCTGTCGTATTTTATAAGAGAGAAGATTGATGGGGGTGATTAAGTGTTTTGATCAAGTTCAGCTGAAAGAATTTAGGAAGGTAGTGGGAAGCGATAATCTAATTTCTTTGAGGAAAAAAGTGAGAAGGATAAGTGTGCAGAAAATGGATGAACAGCATGCAAAAGTTTTGCATAAGTCTGTACAAGTAGCCAACCTTCCCAAAAATTGCACAAAAACTGGCATCACCTACAAAGTAATTATATTTGGGCTTGGCTACACTCACACTTTACAGCACTGCAACTTTCGCCGCTCAGGGGTGTGAAAAAAACACCCCCTGAGCGCTGCAAGTCAGCGCTGTAACAGTGTCAGTGTAATCAGGGCAGCAGTGCTGGGAGCCGCGCTACACCCGTAAAGGATGTGGTTTACATGCAGCGCTGGGAGATCTCTCTCCCAGCGCTGCTGCTCTGACCACACTCACACTTCAAAGCGCTGCCGCGGCAGCACTCTGAAATTCCAAGTGTAGCCATACCCTTAGTCTTATCAGTTAAGGGTCTCATAGAAGTGAACTGAGCAATAACAGAACATTGAAAAAAATGAGGGGCTGCTGATGCTTCTGTTCTGCTTGCACCATTAGTTTGTCCTTTGTTTTGATACTCCTTGGTACAGGAGATGGCTCACAAGCAACAAGAGAGGGTGTAACAGTTCCTCCACCTTCTGAGATCAGTACTCCCAGGGGTAATGACAGTTATTGGCATTTGATTTAGACTGAGGCAGGTTGCCCTACCCAAAGGGCTGAATTCTCTCAGATTTAGGGATATCTGGAACCCACTTCAGCTCATTTTGGCCAATCTCCAACTGTGAGACATTTACTTATTTTGCTTCTCTGACTCTGTTCCCACTAAAAATTTAGTGGATGCTGCATCATACAAAGTAAGAAGACATGAAGGAGGATTTATATTCTAATGGCCACCAAGAGGGAATCTTGCTAGTATCAGAGGTCAAATACTTATGTCAAGACCACTTTATTCTGTAGCAATAAAAATTCAGCTGTTCACCAAACAAAAATCCCTGTGGGGTTGCACATAGCTGAGGGTATTGCATGTATTCCCCTATGAAAAATAAGCATTTTCCTGTGCTTGGTTGCACATGGGCTTTAAGAGTCTACAAACTCTTTTGGTTTTAAATGAAAAAAGATTGGATGTAGCCAGTTGAACAATAGTAATTCTAGTTGCAATCTTAGTGCTTTAAATCTTTTCCAAAAAAATGATTTAGAGGCAGTCAACAGACTGGTGAGTCTTCCAGCCTTGGGATACAAATCATAGACATTGACACAGAACGGTGGTATAATGAACTATTATAATAGTTCCCAGCAGCATGGCTATAGCTACAGGGCAATCAGCAATTTAGAGCTGTGTGAAGTTTTGCACGTGAAGTACAATGGGTAAACTTTTTGGCTTTATGCCTGTCATCAAACAGCAAAAAAGCACTTTCCAAAGGGTCAGTTTCACTTAACTTTTTTTTTTTTTTTTTTTTTTAGTTTTGTTGCCAAAAAGGAACTGTGTTTTAATGAAAAAATGCATTTCCCTTTGTAAAGTAAAAACAATGCTTGTGTGTTACAGCAGTAGGATTGGGGAGCATAGGGGAGGGCCAAAGAGTAAATAGGACTTGCTGTGACTGGTTAGCAGAGGCGCAACCTTGCCCATGTGATCAGGAGCCCACGTAACTGCTTGAGGATGGAGGGAGGCAGCACCATGATGTAGGGGCATGGGATCAGAAGACAAGCTACTTGAAAGGCTTGAATAACTTGCTATGCAGAAAAGCTGCCTAATGCCATATATCATATACTATGCTGGCTTAACCTAAGAGGAGAGGTGGGGAATAAATATGTGTTTGTTTTGATTTAGAAAATAGTCATCAGGAATGACTTGCTTGAAGTCCTATCCCAGTTGCCATCACATAACATCCCTGTGGTAACTACAGCAAATGCTCACATGGAGATGTGATTTTAGGGAAACCTGCTCTGTCATTTAATACAATGTAGCCGCAGGAAATCAGGAGGAAACCCATCCCTGCATGAGACAGCCAGCCCTGCAGACCAAATGGAGAACCGGTATTTGAAACAATGGATGCAGCTGTTGTCATCTTTCGCATTAACCTTCAGTGGAGATTACAAAGTCAGGGTATGTCTACACTGCAATGTAAGCCCAGGGTTCAGACTTTGCTGTGAGACCTTGAGAAAGTTACTTGGGTCCTGTTTCAGCAAGGTACTGAAGCGTATGCTTAAACATAAGCACATAAGAAGTGCCACTGAGTTCAACTGGACTAATTAGTGTACTTAAAAGTAAGCATGTGCTTTAGTACCTTGCTGAATGAGATCCTTGATGTCTTCGTGGCTCTGTCTGTAAATTAGGATGTTGTATTGTATTTATTTCATCGCACAGTTGCACTGCAAGACTAAACTTACTAATGCTTTGCAGTGCCGCAAAATTCAGGGGAAAGTGCTGCAGAAGGGAATAATGTATGATTAGAAACTTCTTTCTGTGATCACTTTTGGCATCAGTCTCATTACTTATATTTACAACTGATTTTATTTGCCCAAGTCCTATATTAAAGGCTATAGGACACTTGTCCCATTAATTTCAACTGATCTTTGCATAATACATAGTAGCATTGAATGGAAAGATATTGGATAGTAAGAAGAATTTTTTCCTTTGGGCACTAGGCACTTCAGAATGAGTTCTTCTGCTAGTCATTGCATATTAGCCTTATAAAAAAATAAATAAAATATTTAAAAGATGTTAAAAATATTCTCCTCATCTCTTACTACTTGCATGCTAAATTCAAAAAGTTGGACACTAAAACTGCTAGGGCTTGAGTTAGTTAATATTTCTGCAAAATAGATAAACTTAGTGCTAAGTAGGAAGATTGATCTTGTTGCAGCAGAAGCCCAGAAGACTTTTTTTTTTCTTTCTCCTCTTTGAAAGATCACCCTGATAAAGTTGGTGGGGATACCTGGAGCATTTTCTCACTCTGGGGTGTAAAAACATTTGTTCCTGGTTTGCATACCCATTCTGAATTCTAGCCAAGCCTTCCATCTCCACCCTAATCCATCACTAAAGTAACAAGAGATGAGAAAAGTTCTGGACTCTGTCCTAATTCATGTCTCTACAACTGATTTGGGATTAATTACTTTCCCTCATTATAGACTGTTGTATTCAGAGGTTTTATATCCCAGCTATATGGGGAGCGGAAAGATGTGTCCCAACTTCTCTGCCAAATTGTTTTCAAGTTATTAAATAATGGAGCTCAGAGTAACATAGCTGTTTCAATTCAACCTATGTAGTCATTTGTCTTCCAAAAGCAACTCTGCAGTGGTGATTAAAAAACGAGATGGGCTGTCCAAACTACTGGGTTTCTGTTCTTGACAGCATTGACTCCACTGCAATCTTTGACAGGTCACTTAACCTCCCTGTGTCTATTTTTAGATATAATAATGATGCCTACCTCAAAGGCTTTTTCTGAAAGACTAATTAGTGCTGCAAAGCACTTCAAGATATTCATCTGAAAAATACTGTGTAAGTGCTTCTTGTTGGCATTATCATCACAGCTCTCAAGATGAAGACCACTATCTTGCATCCTACTCAGTATCCTATGGGGATTCAGTGTAGGGAGTGGAGTACTGGAGAGATGTAATCTTTGTGGCCAATATTGCTTAGGAGACAGGCTGCTGTGCTGTGAACCAGTTGGAGTTTTACTAAGGTCAATGAACTCATTCTGCCATGTAATGAGTTGGAATAATCCAGCCTGAAAGTCACAAAGGTCCATGTCACGGTGTCCAGGACATTGTCTGACAGCAAGGGGCAGACCTTGTTTGCCAAATCCAAATGGACAAAGGTGTTTTTGCCAACTGTAGCCACAACTGCACACAAAATTAACATACCGAGTAAAATCTGTAACTTTGTTTTCGCCCATGCTGCCCCTCATGATTGGGAAGAGCTCCCCATAAACATCTGCAAAGCTACCACCATTATCCAGCTTCCAGTCCCTCCTCAAAGCTCTCCTTTGCTGTGATGCCTACAAAAAAATTGGTAACAGGCTGCTGGTGTACTGAGACTATTGCCTATAATGCTGACCAATATTGTGTCATTATTTCCTTGCACTCCTCCAATCTGCCAATACCCTCTGTTGTCTCTTGTTTTCTACCTAGATTGTAACCCCTGGAGGCAGGTATGGTCTTTTTGTTTTGTGTTGGACAGTGCCTATCACAATGGGGTCCTGGTCCATGACTAGGGATCATAGGCAGGGCAGGCTCCAGGCACCAGCTCAGCAAGCAGGTGCTTGGGGTGGCCAAGAGGAAGGGGTGGCACATCGGCTCTTCAGCAGCAATTCAGGAGCAGGTCCTCGGTCCCTTTTGGAGGGAAGGACCTGCTGCCAAATTGCTACCGAAGAAGAAAGTGGCGCAGTGGAGCTGCTGCCAATCTCGATTGTGGCTTTTCTTTTTTTTTTTTTGCTGCTTGGGGCGGCAAAAATCCCGGAGCCAGTCCTGCTCATAGGCACTATGGCAATAAAAATAAATAATAATAAATTAGTGATTAACACAGACAAATACAATAGATTAGAATAGAGCCACCCAAGTCTGTTCACACTTCCTTCCCTACTCTCCCTTGGCCAACACATAAATTTATGGCCCAGGTCATGCCTTTCCATGAGGGAAGAAAAGCTCTGAGTATCCTCTTTCAGAGTTTTCTATGCATTATTTTTTTGTGGGGGTGAGGGATTCTCTTGTGCCACTGTGAAAGAAGCAAAGAGTACTGCCCTAAGCTTCAGAGGGAGGCCAGGTTTCCACATGGTAGCAGTTGCTCCTCTGGACAAGCTACCCACTCTCCTTTAAACAGCAGAGTTCTAAAGCATTCAGTTGTATTAACTCATGAATATTTCTATACAGTTCGGCAGAGATGCTTCTCCACACATAAATCCCTGCGACCTGAGAAGAGGTTTTAAATCTTGACTGATACATAAGAATACAAGAATGGCCGTACTGGTCAGACCAAAGGTCCATCTAGCCCAGTATCCTGTTTACGACAGTGCCAATACCAGGTGCCTTAAGTGAGTGAACCTAACAGGTAAGATCAAGCGATCTCTCTCCTGCGTCCATCTCCACCCTCTGACAAACAGAGCTAGGACCCGATTCCTTACCCATCCTGGCTAATAGCCATTATGGACTTAACCTCCATGAATTTATCCAGTTTTCTTTTAAATGCTTGTTACAGTCTAGCCTTCACAAACCTCCTCAGGCAAGGAGTTCCAACAAGTTGTCTGTGTGCTTTGTGTAAGAACTTCCTTTTATTTGTTTTAAACCTGTGCCCATTAATTCATTTGTGATCCTAGTTTGGTATTATGGAATAAGTAAATAACTTTTCCTTATCTAGTTTCTCCACATCACTCATGATTTTATATACCTCTATCATATCCCCCCTTAGTCTCCTCTTTTCCAAGCTGAAAAATCCTATCCTCTTTAATCTCTCCTCATATGGGACCCATTTCAAACCCCTAATCATTTTAGTTGCCCTTCTCTGAAACTTTTCTAATGCCAGTTAAACCTTTTCCAGTGCCAGTATAACTGTAAGATAACATTAATTCAAGTTAGGCATTATAAGTAGATATGGGTTGGAACTAGAGCTGTGTGGGGAACAGATCTTCAGTTTTGCAAAGGATTTTGAAATCTGTTTTCATTGTAATTTAGAATGAAACCCCCGAAAATTTTGAAATTCTCAGAAGGAAAATGCCAAAAAATTCATTTCTAAATATTGAAACATTTTGTTTTGATTTTGACTTTATAAAATTTTATTACCATAAATTATATAATAAAATTTTGAAAGTCATTTTGAAAGGAAAAATCAAAACATTTTGTTCCCAAAATGTCAAACCATCCCATTTTGATATTAGAACTTTTTTCACTCCTTTTTTTCTTAAACAAAATGTCAGCGAAATTAACTTGATTTCACAGAATGTTTTTATTTTCATCAAAGCTTTTCTGAACAGTTCCAGTCAGTACCATGGAATTCTCAGATTCAAGTTCATGACTAACTTTATATCCTCACCATATTAGGACGTTCAGGTTTAAGCCCCTGGTTTTTCGCATTATAGAAAGAGGCCCTAATCACAAAATGTGCATCTGGGTTTGGATCCCAAACTTGCCCCAACCTCCTACCAAATGTTTGTGGAGAGTTCAGAAAAGCTGTTCCAGTGTGGGCCATTTCTCAGTATTTTTTTCCTGTAAAACATAATCTTATCTATGCACCTTCTATACATCTTCAAAGTACTGGTAGTTTGTTCTACTTTTGTTAGAGAAATCCATTTATCTTTTTTCAGGATGTAAATCTTCAAATGCTTAGTTAAAGGAGAAAAGAGTAGGAGGATCTAGAAAGTGGGGTGGTGAAACAGTTTAAATTAAAAAAAGCTTGAAACTTTTTTTGTAAATTTCAGGAAAGTTCTGGTTTGGTTCAAAAGTCTGGTTTTGGTTTAAAGCAAAAGAAAGCAGTTTTTCACTATTTCCATCCTACCCAGTACTAAACATTTTCTGAGCCTGTTTTTGTGATATTTCCAGTTTGATGATGATTAGATCAGTGAGATGCAAATGAGCAACAGAACATTTTGATGCTCATCTGGGCCAGAGCCTGCTCCGTTGAACTCCCATTCACTTCAGTGGAACAGGATTAAGCCTCTGGGCAGGACAACTCCTATGAACCTTTTGAAAATGGCCATCTATATTAGGTCCTATCCATGCTACATTTGAAACTGTACTTCTAACAACCATACAACTGTGTTCAAACTAGTGTCACTGATAGCTGCTAGCATAATCTTCCTGCCAATTGTTACAAAACCATATTTAAAAGGCTACGGGTAGGGGTCATCTGTAACATGGTCTGGTTTGTATAGTTCTCTGGCAAAAATCCCTCTTCCTCCTCCCCCTCTTTTCAGGGTAAATAGATTAGAACACTGCTAGTATGATTTCATTTGTGTATAGAGGGGGCTTTAGAGAGGAGGCACCTTTGACAGTGTGACTTCTCCGTGCCCCACCCTAAATTTATAGCTTCACGTAACTGACACCAGCAGATTAGGATACTGTCTGTTTTTCCTGTTTTAACACCTCTTAGTCCTGTCTAAACAATTTATTTACACAAAGCTTTAAAAACAAACAAGGATTCTTTCCTTCCAAATGAATGCCCAAGATTGATGGCAGCTGTTACTTGATCGATAGCTGGGGAAAAGGAGGTGTGAGAACCAGAGATAGCTCAAGGTGCCACTTGGAAATCTGAAGTGGGGGAAACCCACATGGTACCATAAGCTATGCCTTTAAAGATTAAGCCAGTTTTTCATTCAGTTCTTCAGACTTACGTTGTAATTTCCAGTTGATTTGAACAATGTTACTGTCTTAACATTTGTCACTCAGATAAATATGATGTATGTAAAAAAAAAGTGTAAATATGCCTTATAAATCTCTACATAGGTTTGCTCATTCCCAAGGCTGTGTAATGATATTTACCATTTTATAGGTCTAGCTAAGTTTGTAACTAATATGATATGCAACCAACTTTACCTCTTTCTGTTCACAAATTGTCTGTGAGCAGATCATGGCTTTGCCAGATTTGTTTGAAATTTGCCAGACAATTTCTGTGAGTAATTCTTCGCCTATAGATTATTTGTTAGTATTCTGTATCTGAAATTTGAAATTTAAGCAGTGCTGGATAGTTTTAATTGGTCACATGAATAGCATGACAGCATGTTTCTACTTCCTGATGGATAAGCACAGTCTCTATCAGTTAGATTTCTGGTACAAATACATTAATTTGTGAACTCAAACACTGCTTTCTGTGAACATTCTCCAACATTACCTTAAAATGTAATGTTTCTGCAAACACTCATATGAGTAAACTCATTAGTTAGATTATTCATGTCAGCTGAATGCTAAAAGGGGCATGAGTCTTTTTTAAAAAGTTAAATATCCATGGATAACTTTTACAATGTTTGACCAGTTCCATTGTTTACTTACTAAACAGTAGTTTAGTCAGAAAAGGAGCTACCTTTAATGAGACTTAGGCTCCTAGTCACTTCAGAAAATGGGGCTTAAGTTACTCAAGTGCTTTGGAAAATGTTACACTAAATAGACTTATCAGTTCCCCTATCTTAAATCAACCCATGAAAACATAAATATAATAGAAATTAGCTGACCTCTCTCACACAATTCCCAGGATCTCATACCACCACAGGTAGCCCTACCCAATGCCTTAGAGGTATGGGAGGTCTTAAAGCATACACTGAAGGCTGATAAATTGAATGGATGAAGGTTGTTTGCTATTACTAATACTACAGCAATTTTATATAAACTTACGCAAACAATGTTAAAACAACATTACTGTTGCAAAATCAGGCACTCACAAGTTAAGAAATGCTCTAAAGTTGTGTAGCTGAAGTTAGGAAGGATGATATCATTTACAATTTGCAGAACCAGGTGTCTTTTTATTATGGCAAAGATGTATCAAGTGTATGACCTATCAGGAGGGCTCACAGTTTCCTGGCTGTGACAATTCCCAGTTGGCGTGTGCATTTATTCTGCATTATCCTACCAGTTTCTCAGCAGTCCAGACAGACTTCCCTACTGCCTGTAAAGTGAGAGAATCTCCACTCCTAGTTTGTTTTCCACCTCCCTCTGGTCTGTGAACCATCTGGTTCTGAAAAGCTATAAAAGTGATAATTAGTGAGGGGAGACTTTCAAAGGCACAGTTGGGCATTAGATACCCAACTCCCATTTATGCCTCTGGAGGTCAGGGCTGGCCTTACCATAAGGCAAACTGAGGCAGCTGCCTCAGGTGCCAGACTGTAGGGGGGAGCCATTAGGACTCAGAGTGTAGAAAATTGTGCCTGCTGCCGGTGCATAGGTATTCTCTCTGCTCTAGATGCACAGAGATGGTGGAGTGGTGTGCTGGAGGAAAGAGGGCACAAGAGACATAACAGGCAGGGAGGAGAAAAGGTGAGGGAATAACAGAAAGCAGCAGGAGCTGCAGGGAGAGAGAGGAGGAGGATCTTCTGATGTACCTCTCTAGCCCCGTGTGGAGCCTGGACTGATTAACACCAGCTTCTCAGGGAGCTTTCTGTTTCCTGCTGCTTCCCTGAACCACTTGGGGAGAAAAGGCAGTCAACTGAAATTGTAGGAGCCAGTTAGGCCCTTAAGATGCTGATATCTTCCCTCACTCAGGCCCTGCTACCAACCTGCTTATTTGTCCCCTTCAACTGAGTGTTGAGAGCCACCACAGCTGGCACAGAACAGCAGTCATGAGTGAAAGAACAAAATGCCCCTCTGGGGCAGCATTCAGAAAAAGAAAGAAAGTAAAGGAAGCTTTTCTCTGTCTAGCAGGAAGAGCTCTCCGAGATACATAGACACAAATGTTCACGGTGAGCCTTCCAGCCCCAGTGAGGATGTGAGTGGTGAGGAGATGCCTGATATTCCAGTTAGTCAGAGTGCAGGTGACCTGGCAGCTACTTCAGCATCCGTATCTCCATCTCAATGGATGTAACCTGCAGCATTCTGAAGAAAAGTGTAGCTCAGAGAAGAGTGTGATGGAGGCACAAGAAACAGCTGCTGCTGAATTTAGTTCCTTAAGTCTAGATGATCAGGACTGTGGATCCACGTGAACAGTAGCCTGAGGGACTTCCTTGGAACTGATGGGCCACAGCAGTAAAAACTTCATGTTCCCCTCAAAGACAATGGAAATAGAAGTTTCCATCCAACACGTTACTGGTGTGAAATCCGCAATGGTGACATAGTGGAAAGGCCATGGCTTATGTACTCAAAAACCCAGAATGCAGAATACTGTTTTTGTTGCAAACTCTTCTAGTCTAATGTTCCAGCCACATTGGGTCTACAGGAACAAAGGACTGAAAAATCTGGCTACAAGTCTGGCATGCCATGAGAAGCAGCAAATCACCAGGAGTATTCCATAGGTGGAAAGAGCTTGAGATGAGACTAAGGTTAAAGGCCACCATAGATGATCAGCATCAGAGAAAATTGCATCAGAGTCTCTTTACTGGAAAAATGTTCTGAAAAGGCTCATTGCCATTGTGAGAATGCTTGCTACCCAAAACCTAGCACTGTGTGGCACTTCAGATCAGCTGTATGTGTCAAACATTGAAAACTTTCTTAAAAAGTGGAGTTGATGGCTGAGTTTGATGCTGTGTCCAGAAGCATCTAAGAAGAGTCACCACCAAAAATGTACACACCCTCTACCTTGGAAAAACAATTCAAAATGAGATCATACAGTTACTGGCAACAAAAGTCAAACAGAACGATTGTGGCAGATCTGATGTCAGCAAGATATTACTCTGTTATCTGAAACTGCAACACCTGACATCAGCCATCTGAAACAAATGACTTTAATGATGCGTTTTGTAACAAAAACAGAACCTAGTGAAAATGTCCCTGCGATGGTGACTGTCAGAGAGCATTTTCTAGAATTTATTGACATGATGATACTACAGGAGCTGGTATGACAAATGTGCTTCTAAAAAGCTAGAAGATACGGGAATTGCAATAGTTGACATGAAAGGTCAGGGCTACGATAATGGTGCCAACATGAGCAGAAAGAACAGAGGAATGCAGACACGGATCCGAGAGTTAAACCCTCAGCTTTTTTTGTCCTATGCATTCTCATTCATTGAACTTGGTGGTCAGTGATGCAGCATCAGCTTCTAGTGAGGCTGCTGAATTTTTTAATGTAATTCCAAAGCAGTCTATGTATGAGATGAGGGATTTCAAAACGTTCTGAAGAGTGCACAGAAGTTGGTGGAGAAACTTCACATTGAAGCTATTTTCCCACCCTCTCAGGAATACAAGAGTCGCCAAAGAAGAAGACATTTTCATTACGAGGCACGGGATAATCCTATAAGAGACCCTGAACAACAATTCAAAGTTGAATTCTTTAACCAGGTGCTAGACTGTGCAATACAGTCAGATGAAGAACATTTCATGCAGCTCAAGGAACACAGCAATATATTTGGGATGTTGTCTGATATTCCAAAACTCCTCACTATGCCTGAAGAAGACCTACACCAGCAATGCCGGGACTAGAGACAATGTTGACACATGATGACATGCGCGATATTGATATGAGTGATTTAGGTGATGAACTGAAAGCCCTTTCAAGATACATTTCAGCAGGATCAACTCCAAAGGCTGTTCTGGAACATATGTGCACAGATAAGATGATCACCCTCTTTCCAAATGCTTTTGTTGCTCTATGCATACTTCTAACACTTCCTGTAACAGTTGACGGTGGAGAACTCAGCTTCTCCAAGCTGAAGTTAATAAAAACACATCTATGCTCTACAATGACACAGGAGAGGCTGGTTGGCCTTGCAACCATCTGACTAGACCATGAGCTGGCCCAGTCTGTGGACCTTCAGGAAGCAGTTCAAATCTTTGCAGCCAAGAAGGCATGGAAAGCACCACTTTGATTATTCAAACAGATAAAAATGCCAGTGTTTACTATGCAGATAGGAAAAGTTACATTTACTGTTCAGGCTTTTGAAAGTTAAGTGTTACTTAAAATTTTTGAAAAAGGCAGTTTAAGTTGTTAGTTCTCCTTTATTGGTGTAGGTAGCAGAGCAGTACCATGAAAGGAGTAGAACAGGAAGAAGGCAGAATTGAGAATTTTCAAAGTTTTGGCCCAAGTGAGAGGGCATGGGGATGTCATTTGAGTGCCCCATCTCAGGTGCCAAAATGTTGTGGACTGGCCCTGCTAGCAGTGTCAACATTGGGGGAGGGATAGCTCAGTGGTTTGAGCATTGGCCTGTGAACCCCAGGCTTGTGAGTTCAATCCTTGAGGGGGCCATTTAGGGAACTAGGCAAAACCAGTACTTGGTTCTGCTGGTGAAGGCAGGAGGCTGGACTCCCTTACAGTTCTATGAGATAGGCATATCTCAATTTATTATTATTATTATTATCATGCTTATCAATGGATCTGTAGTGTATACTATCTGTCCTTTCTAAGGCCTGATCCAAAGACCATTAAAATCATTGGGAGTCTTTCCATTAACTTTCACGGGTTTTGGTTCACGCCTTTATTACATCTCCATCCTCAGTAAGCTAAAAAACCGGTCATAAGCACAAAATAAGTGTATAAGGCCTGATTTTTAGACACGTGCCCAAAAAGTGTGACATGAAAAAATTATAGTATATTAGGCTTTTCAGTATTATACTTTATCTTCTGCTTCAGATGCTCATGGTATGTATACAACTGTATTTAGGACAATACATAGTAACACTGGGCTACATGGTTTATCTCAATATGCCTACACAACCATAGACATTACAGGCATGTGAGTATTGACATGTCAGGTACTATACCTGTCTCAGTCGTCAACTGTCTCCAATGCTGGCCTTGTGGCTAGAGACTTGTGGTTATTCACTTCACTACTTCTTTTGAGTGCATTGAGCTAAGTATTCATTACACACAAATCACTTGAAAATAACAATTTTTGTCAGTCTTGTAAGTGTGTGGAAATTATTTTAGCCTTAGCCTAGAAATTAGATGGCTATAGAGAATAAAACACATACAGTAGAAGATGAAAGGAAGGAACTTTCTGAACGCAAGTGCTGATTTTCCTCTTCAAGAAAAATATTCTTCCTCGGAAGGTTTTGTTTTTTGGTATAGTTCCTTCCCTATATTTAAGGACACTGTCTAACATGGGTGGTTTGATTTTTGTTTTGTTTCCAAGCATGTGTGGAGATTGAGAAGCAAAGTCAGTATTTTTTTGCCTGAGACGTTTAATCGCAAACATAAAATAGTGAGGACTGAGCCAACGTTCCACTTTTTCCAAGACTTCCACACCTTAGACAGTGGCAAAGTTTGTTCAGCGTATGCAAGACAGAGCAGGGGGGCAGAGGCTGTGAAAGGGAAGGAGTATGAAGAAATAGATTTAAAATATATTGAAAAGAATGTTAAATAATAAAGAGCTAAATTCAAGATATAAAATGTTAACATAATTTTCTAAGTTAATGGACAGCAAAGTTAATTCCAATAATGGCTAAACAATAGGTTAAATGCTGACTTTTGTTTTACATGAGTGTAAATCCACAACAACTCTATTGACCTCAGTGGTGATATTCCTGATTTAAATAAGATCTGTATTTGCCCCTGCAGTATGTGTACTGTAATTAATGTGTTTTCAGACAGAAATAGATCACTGGCACATGTCTTTAAAATAGAAACACTTGAAAATTATGTGATGCATAATCAATACCACTTGGGAGGGTTATAACTTTTGATAGTATTTCATACATCAGTCAGATTTGTAGCGTGTATAGTTTCTTCCCGACAGTGGGATAGGATGCTAAGGATGCAGTTGAAGATATCTTCCATTGCATGTTAACAATATAGCATAAGGAATAATCCTTCAGTAGCAGTGGGACAGATTGTTCAAATTTTAAAAGTGGCTTCAACCTAGGGGGAAATCCTGGCAAAACTGAAGACAACGGCAAAACTTGCATGAATTTAAACATAGTCAGGATTTATCCCTAGCATCCAAGGCTGAGATCCTGCAATCTGATCCATATGGAGTGGGCACCTGTGTCTGTGCAATGACTCAAAGGATTCCAAAGTTACGAAGCAAAATTCTGGAGTTTTAGTTTTGGGCAACTAAGTTGTTGCACATCCAAGAACTTAGATTTGCACTCACAAATAGCATGTGCACATGCCAGTAGGGATGATTCCTACCTACTGAATTTGTGCACACTGATGTAGTCAGTGTGGTCAAATCCACATTTGGCGGCGTGCAATAATTTAGACACCCAAAGACATGAGTGATTAACTCTAGACATGAAAATTTAGAAGCCACTTTTTGTACATTTCTTTCAGTAGTTCTTATTTCTAGAATTATGGAAGCTCTAGGAACAACCACTTGCATCACAGACAATGTAACTTGTCAAAGAGTAAATGAGCAGTCAAGGAGGTATAGAAATGGTCTATTTACACAAACATTATCCTTTTCCATGTCCACCTGATATTTCTTTTAATATTCCAAGACCACCACATGAATAGTTCAGTTGAGACCAAAGATACTGCAAAGCTATGACTGTTTGAATTTAGAATATTTGTGATTGCTCCATAGAGTAAGCAATTTGAAAAGTGACTTAGTGAGTAACTTTGAGGGAATTGTGATCTGCTCACAGTTCAGAAAAAGAAGCTGAACTATTTGCTATAATTTTTCACTTATCTTTACTTGTCCAGTAGTTCATGCACTTCTTCTCTAATGCTGGTTAAAGTAAGTAAGTGGTTTCAAAGTGGTAAGCCTTTAATGAGCTGTAATTCATACTCCTTCCATTGAAGGAGAAGTCAGATATTGTGCAGTACAAATCACTAACAATAAATAAGCACTCTTCCACTTAGGGATAAATTTGCTACCTTGTACTAAATGTTATGAAAATATCCCTTTCATAAACATTGTGTCAAGCTTGTTTTAGAGAAAGCTAGCTTTCCTGGCACATACACTTTAAATTCCATGAAGGCAAAATCTCCCTTTCTCCCCTAAATAAATAAACAGTGAAGTGTTGCATGAGACTTGTGTGACTAAGAATGTCTGCAGCTTGACAGTGATTTTTTTTAACCATCAAACAAGCCCTTTTTATTTCAGATAGCTTTTACCTTTTACTATTTTATGAGGAAGTCCTACTGTAATCTACTACCTAGTACAGCAAGTCATTAGATTTCGAGGAAATGCTCTACTGTTTGTGTAGAGCTGGTGTGAATCTCTCTAGTGTAGAGTTCAAATAGCAGTCTATCTTGTGAGATTCCTATTACTCCCTGGTTTCTGCCAGAAAAGAACAACCTCTTTCATGGTATCTTAGTATTTCCATTTCCTACCTTATGAGAAAACACACCAAAAAAGAAAGTTTGCTAAACTTTGATCAGTAACCTCAACAGTTGTTTGGGTTCAGTTTGAATCAAGCTACTTCTTATATTCAGATAGGTTCTCTTGCCCTCTAAATACAAGGCAAATGCTATAACTTAACTTTGGGTCCATGTCTGGAGATTTACAGCTTTTAAAAATTGCCCAGTGAAACCTTCAGCAACTGGATATTTACCGAATTTTAAAACATTTACATCACTGAAATTTGACCTTACAGCACACTAGCTCATTAGGAGGTTTCCTTTGTTTTGTGAGTAGAAAGACTTTGGGGATGGACATGAGAACAGTGATACCCAGCCATCCTGAATCAAGTTTGTTTTTAAAAGGAATGTTGCTCATATTTAGCAAGGAGGTGGTTTCTCTAAATCAAGAAAGCAGTGAGAGGAAAGAAGATATTAATTGCTTTCGAGATGAATTCATCTTCATTTCTGGGAGGGATTTTTGAGGTGACAGAAGTTGGACTGGTTGAAATAGACCTGCTCAAAACATCTTTTAGGTGAAATTTCACTAGCTCTTGTTGATTAAATATTTTTAAGGAAACCCAAAGAGAAAGTATATCAGTAAACTATTACTGAGTTCTTATGGAGGAGTGTAGCATGGTGACTCACCCTTTAAGCACTGGAGACCCCAGAGCTAACCTATCCTGATTTCTGAATGAGCCCCACCTGAGAGAGGTCAGGTGATTTCCATTAGAAGAGCAGCAGGAAGGTGCAATAAGGAATTAGCTGTGGCAGAGAAGAGTTGCAATGAGCCGAAGGGTCCTACTAGAGACCCTGATTGGGAGATGGTTTAAATCTGGAAGCCAGAGGGCTGAAAAAGGCTGAGCTCCACCCAGGTTATGCCTGTGAGTATTAGGCCCAGCTCTTGCTAGAGACCCTGACTGGAAGATGGATTTGGGAGCCTGGAAACTAGAGGGCTGAGGAAAGCTGAGCTCCAGCCGAATAAAGTCTGACAGTGCTGGGCCCAGTTTAAAACTGGTATAAAGACTTTGTGTTTGTTTTGGATTGCTAGGGAAGAGATACCATTGAGTTCTATTTCTGATAGATTTTGTTGCCATCTTGAGTGGGACTGGTGAAGAGTGGTGAAGCAAAGGGCCCAGGAAGTAGAATAGCCCAAGCCCTGAAGGAGGGTTGTGCGATTCTCATAGTCAAGCAGGAAGGGTTTGGGGTGTACAGGGCCATTGTAGACTGTATGCAAAGTTAAACAAACTGGATCCCACCCAGAAGGGATTTTAAAAAAAAATACTGTAGACTGTGATATGTTAAGGGGCCTTGAGTAGGAGGGGACGCTGAAGCAAGGTGCTGTAGAATGACTGCTGGAGGTCAACCCTCTTACAAGATGATCAAGCTACATTTTCTTTCTGTTCTTTTCCTTCAAATATTTTAAGGGATCTCTCTGGTCTTTCTACTTTCCCAGTGAACTGGGTTTGATATCTAGGTCCTAGAATGGCCCTGTTCCCCACAACTTGCCTGGATGTCACAAATAAATGAAGTTAATGTGATCCAAACACACTTCCAAATTAATGGTCTCAAGAGGCAAATATAAATGCTCCAATCCTGTGAGATGCTAAGATAACTGGCTCTGATCCAGCGAAGCATGTGACTAATAGCTTTAACCTTAAGCATGAGTTTAATGGGATGGCTTATAGGCACTAGCTTTACTTTGAGCACATACTTTTGTGGATCAGAACTAGGGTGCTCAGCTGCTTACAGGATGGAGTCCACGATGTGGAGCTAGTTGAAGGTTCGCTGCAGTGGGCTGGTGTGGAAAGGGCAGATAGTATGAAGTAGACCTGAAGTGAAATCACTCCGAGAACTTCAGTCACCAAAATATGGTCCCTAGGAGAGAAAATACAAGATGACCTAATAAGTCTTTAACTTCTGTGATGACTATCCCTCTGTAGTACATTCCTGCTACAGCAAATTACTTGTGGTGGTTATTTTTTCAATTTTCTTGAACCTCTACAGTTTATATATTTCTGTCCTTACCTAGGCTTGCAAAACTTGGATCTAGGTTTCTTGTCTTTGTTTAAAAAAAAAAAAATGAGCTGGTCTCCACATACGAAGAGAATGCTTTGAAATTTGAAGCAACAGGTTGGTGAGTACCTGCTCTGTCACTTATTGGTTAGAAATCATAAAGAGGCTCTGAATAGCTATTTGTGTTGTCGGTGGCATCCACAGAAAATGGATGACCTTTAGAATTAGAAAATTGTATTGTTGGAATTTTTGACACGCTTGATAAAGTTACACTTAATAGGTGAGGGAGTGCTGCATTTTCATTGTCTGATAATAGAAAAGTGTTCCACAAGCCAGCACTGATCCTTTCTCGTACTTCAATTACTTTTTCAAAGCTTTGGAGAATTAGCTTCTGTTTTTTCCTGACTTTTTAAAAAATATGATTTGAAGGTACAGTATTCTAATGGACTGAGTGGGTTTACTATGTTAATTCTTCATCTGCAGTCTTGGTTAGTAAGCTTGTTAGGGGGCTTATTCCTTCTCGCATGAACAGAGAACAACAATACCCAAAGGCGCAAACAATTCGATGTTTATTGGGGTGAACTTCCAGCAAGCATGATTTCAGTTTCCTTCCTTAGTGTCCCCCTTCCCAGCTCTGACACCACAGAGCCTTGCCTGTGTCCGCTGTTTCTGTTCCATCCCCTGTTCCATTTCCCCCTTTTAGCAAAACATGATCCCAATTTCCCAATCCCTGTTCCCATTCCCTGCCCCACTTATCTGATTGACTGCAGACTAGTAGTAAAAGTTGATGTTCTGCTTAAGCTATACTTAACCAATGTCATGCTTTACTTAAAATCTTAACTAACCAATCTTAACCTATTGTAACATGGTTTTAACCAATTTATACCATCCGACCTTTATGTTTGTACACCGAACAAAATTAATTATACAGTACACGAACAATCACAGAACAGACAGAGACCATGCAAAACATCAACAAAAACGAAGTGAGGATTTCACAATACATCTATAGATGTAAGGGTTTTCAGCCTGTGATATTGAAGTGAGTTCTTATCCAGATAGGGAGCTATCAACTAAAGTTTGTTTTACATGCTTCTAGGCTCTTGCCTTTCTCTGGGGTTGATAGTGCAATATCACCTTTCTAAACCCCAGATTTGCCCTTATTTGCTTATGACTAAACAGGGCCTCAGACTGTCACGTAGAAAGGCCTATTACAAAATCAGACAGACAGGTGATCTTATTCATTCTTTTAGTATTCCTCATAACTGCTAAGTAATAAATCACTAAATTCTTCAAAGTATAGGCTTTGCAGACAGGCCTGCATTTATACTAACAATGCTCCATTCTAAACTTCTCCATTCTCTAGATAAGTTAATTTTCTTTTCTTTTGTTTTTTAAAGAAACTGATCTTCCTGACTCGGCATGGCAAGAGATAGTACACTTGAGAAGAAATAAAATTTCTGCTCCGCTGTAGCAGAGTAGACCTCTGATCTGCCTGAAGGGGGTTAAAAACGCCCCTGGGAAGAGGGGTTGAGGCTGGAAGAATGAGAAGTGGCTACAGGGGGCATGCCCAAAACCGGAGCCAAACAAGGGCCCAATAAGAAGGAGGGAAGCCAAGGGAGGCAGTCTCTCTGACTGGAGAGAGAGAGAGACAGGCCTGGCTGTTTGGGAACTTGACCAGGACCTAGAGGAAGGCAGAGCTGAAGAAAGCCTTCGGGCTGAAGAATGCCCTAGGCCAGACAGCTCCCAGAGCTGCAGGGCTAATTCTAGGCCTGCAAGGTACTGGGCTTGCGAGGGGCAGCCGGAGGGGTGGGTAAAGGCAGCCAGGCCAAAACCCCTTTGCCTATGATGAGTGGCTGATACTGCAGTCTGCCCCAGGGTGTGGGGGCTAGACAATGACTAGGCAGTAGCCAATACTGAGGCAAAGTGGGGATAGTGGGGTGGGATTCCCCTGGGAGGGGGGGGAGACCCAGTTAAAGGGGCACCGAGGTCCAGGGAGGGGCCCGGGGCCAGCAGAGGACAGGTGGATCACCAGCCTGCAGAGGGCACGCCATAGCTGGAATCGAGCTACTTTCCCGAAGTAACCAGCAGGAGGCGCCGCGGGGATGAGTCCACATGTTTACACCCCCTCTTTTGTATACTTCAAACTAGTCTTTCTATGCCTTTATAAATTGAGTCCTTCCGTACTCTGCATAGCTCATGTTTTGAAACTCCTCTCAGACTCCCACAGCCAAAAACAAAATGGTAAACCATAGAGGAACTTCTGCTTCAGATATGTCATCAACATACCACAATGATGGGTGGTGTACAAATGTTAAAAATTTAATAGCACTAATTTTAAAAACTTGTTCAATTCTTTTAAATTTTCCTGGGATAGAGTCTACCCATTCTGCATTAAATAAAACAACCTTTTTAAAAATGAGATTTACCATGGTTAAAGAAATATTGAGCATAACCACTGGATATTTTTGATTAGTCAGTCCAAAACACAGTTTCTGAGCTTGAAGTCTTCAAAGCTTGTTTGAATTGCAGGTCAGTCACTTTAACTATCAGCAGCTGGTGCAGTCTTATCTGAAGTACCACTGAAAAGCAGTATGTCCAGTATGGGATATCATCAGCTGCTGATTGTTCATGTCATGTCATATGGACCCCTCTAGTTAACACTCAATATACTGTACCTGTTTTTATTTTGGACTGATAAACACATTTTCAGAGTGCTGGTGTTAGTCAGGTAGCACCCTAAGTACCAATTCAAAATCAGGAAGGTGGAAGCATTGTGCTGGATGTTGTATAAACAAATAGAGTCCTGGAGAGAGTTTAGTATCTCAGCTCTTAAGGGCATGAGGATGAAGTGTGACCTGCAAAATAGACATGATATCTCCATTTTCCATAAAAGTTCTACCTAAAACTATTTCTGATTTAGTGACAAGAAAATTCCATTCATTGGATTTCAGATGCCTTTAGGACAGGATTCAAAGAAAAAACCACTTAAATGTTTTAAGGGTGTCTTCTTTTTTTTTTTTTTTTTTTTTTTTTAATTTGTGAGGGAAAAGTTAGAAACAATTAGTCTTACTACCATATATACAGGGTGTGGTTGCAATGGGGCACAGGTGCTGCCCCTGGCTCATGCACAATGTGCTGTCTTTCTGGAAAAATGTGCCTGCTGAAATTTCTTCTCTAGGAATGGAATTCGTTTTTTTGTAGCATTATTTGTGCTCAATGGCCTTAGAAACTTAGGGCTGGATCACTGTTTCCCTCAAAAAAACCTGTTGCGGGGATTGTGAGGGAGGAAATCACAGAGCAGTCCCCTTGTGGTGTTTCTAACTGACCATTTTGTCAGAGGAGACAGGGGTTCCTGGCCCTCAATGGAACAGGCAGGAGGGCTCAAAGACCAGTAACTGAGAATTCTCTAAATAGGGGAAGGGGGGGAGGAAGTGTATGGATGTGGTCACTATATGTCAGGGCCATCCATATGGTGGTTCTCCTCAGCCATGCTGCCTCCTGAGACCCCTGTGACTTTATCCTCGCCCCTGTCACCCTGGGTCTAAAGGAACTTCTCCATATAGGCCTCAGCCCCTGGAAGAACCCCCTATTTAGGGGTAATAATTTAAGGCCTTGGGGTGCAATGTGGAAAAAGTAGTATGGCCTGATGCAGAATTTCCTTTTTCAGCAGATTTCCTGCTGGTTGACAGGGCAGATGTGTACTGTACAGCCCACTTGTTTTCTCTTCCCTCATCCTTGTTCTATCTCCTGTCTCAGTTCACCCAGATCCATGATCCCACAAATGCTCTTTACAGGTTCCAGGGAGGGGGCAGGGAAGAGTGCTGTATAGGTAGCTGCCTTCCCCCAAACTCACTTCTGCAAAAGCAGGGGGGCTTTCTCTCTGCATGGACCTCCATGCAGAATAATCTGGCTTTGATTTTCGGTACTATTACACACTGAAAAGATCTGGAGTAAGGACTTGATCCTGTGCTCATTGAAGTCAGTGGCAAAGCTCCCTGTGATGCAGTAGGGAGCGGGGCAGATTTACCTGGGAATGTCGTCTAGTTCTATGGGACTGTCTGCCTGGGGGATGGGATATCAGGGGATGACTTTATTTGAGGGATGATACCTGAGCCTGTAACCTGAGCCAGGAGGGGGTGGGGCCAGGTGACACCTTTTCCCGGAAACTGGACTAAGCGAGAGGAGGAGGGAAGTGAGTCGGTTGGAGAGGGGTTTTCAGTTTTGGGCTGGCTGGGAAGAGGCAGGGAACCTCAAGTCTGGGGTCTAAGCTCCTTGCCCCCACAGGGATCTGGCAGAGGGGTCCTAGTTGTACCTACAAGCCCTGCTTGGGACTGTGTTCCTGTTGTCTAATAAACCTTCTTCTATTTTACTGGCTGGCTGAGAGTCACGGTGAATCACAGGAAGTGAGGTGCAAGGCCCTGACTCCCCCACACTCCATGACACTCGCACTGACTTCAATGATTCAGGTTAAGGCCTTGATTCCACTTCTTGCCATGATTTCATCAGCTCTCCTGAGCTAGGTACAGAAGAGCCAGACTGGCCAGTTCTTGAATAGGTGATCCAGTAGGTGGTGCTCTTTCCTATGAGTCCATTATTGAACCAAAGCCTCAGCATGATGTTAGAGACACTGGGGGTACGGCTACACTTGAAGCCGTACAGCCGTACAGCGCTTTGAAGTGTGAATGTGTTCGCGGCGCCTCTCCCAGCGCTGCACATACTCCACATCCTCATGCTGCAGCACTGTTTACCCTGGTGCTTTACAGTGTTGTATCTTGCAGTGCTCAGGGGGATGTTTTTTTTCACACCCCTGAGCGAGAAAGTTGCAGCGCTGTAAAGCGCCAGCGTAGCCAAGGCCTGGGTTGTTCTTTAATTGAGACTCCTGTACAATCCTCCATGGAGGGAAGGAAAAGGTAGAGAGCACTTTTTTTTTTTTTCCAGGGCTCTATGTGAGCTTTGCTGTAAAAACATTACTCCACCTGCAGCTTTAACTAAGAGGGCTGGTGCTGAGTCTGCAAGTGCTCCCTTCATATATTGTGTGGGATCAGATAAATTCCAGCTGTGCTCTCATCACATTGATTTAATGGTCCTTAAAAGAAACCGTAAAAGTGCTTTCTGGTTGGTGGGCCCCAGCTGTTCCTCATAGTATTGCATAATACAGCAGACTGGGTTAGCTATAGATGAATGATTATTAAATGATTGGCTTAATCATCTAATTTTTCAAATATACAAGGCCTTGGACAAAATGTGGTTCACTGAGGTAGCAGGCTACTTATTTTCAAAAAGGAAAAAGACTTAAGATATGAGGTATATTTTACTTTGACCAGGATAAATCTTTGCATATGCTAATTGTGGCCTCTGCTGAGTCATAACTCTGTGTGTGAGTTTTCCCTTAAGTGCTAAAGGGTGATGGCTCATTGCTGGAAGCATTCATCTGTTTTCATTACCAGGCAACAGAGCAAAAAGCCAACAAAATTTGAGGATTATCAGACTCTCTGAGGTTAAGAACACTAAAAGTCTCTACAAAATTGAGGACTCTTGACTTACAATGTCATTTGAGTTTCCTGCAAGCAGAAGACCAATTGTGCTACTAGGCAATTGGAGACGTACTAAGGCCCAATCCAGCTTCTATTGAACTGTATGGAAAATCTAATGCTGACTTCAGTGAGAAAAGGATCAGGCTCTAAGCTGAGAAGGAAACATGCTCTATTGGATGCTTCTGTGCCAAGAGGGAAAAGCTTACATATAGAGAGACTCCTAGGGGTGCAGGTTGAGGTGCAGTTCCTGTCCGAAGGAGATGACAGGTCCGTGTATACGGATAACAAGAATAAAGAGTAATTGGAAGGTGGGGTATGTTGGGTTGTAAAACACATTTCATTTTCTGAAAGATAAACTGCAAAGAATAGATACAGGAGCACTAGCAATTAATCATAGCCTGTGAACAATGGGTTTTCAGTAATATTAATTCTTTAGGTGCAAACTTGCTGGGACCAAAACCTATTTAGGATAAAATAGACTGGCTGAGTTCTTAGATTACCCATGTGTATCTGCTTTACCAGATACTTTGTAGCTTTTTATTGTTTTAACTATTGTAAAAATTATATGTACTTTATTCAAAAACTGCAGACAAACTAGAAATGGATCACAAAACATGCAAATTACCATAAAATAGACCATGAAAAATAGAAATCTGAACCAATGATCTGTCTCTATTGCTAGAGGTGCCCAAAGTACAACCCTACAGAGCCCAGAAATTCTGTCTACACACATCTGACTTGTCTACTTTCCCTTACAAATTGTACAGCCTCTGTGAGTGTTAAAGTGACAGTGTACAATCAAAATACCTTGCTTTTCAGGAAGTAATATGAATAATGTAAGATGAAAAACATTCAGTTTTATCAGAAATGACTTGATGACTAAAATCAATATTTAAAAGCAGCCTGGATTTATTTTAGTTTTTTCCCCAAGTAATGCAAGTAAAAATGTGGCTCCTTGAGTCATTGCATTTAATGTCCCAAAGTCTGGACACTCTGGTACAGATTCCATAGGTGGGGTCGACCATCATTTGGCCTGACAGTGGCCTAGTTAAAGCACTGAACTGGCAATTGACCCATAGATTCTATTCTTGGCTCTGCCATTGAGTAGTCTAAGGTCATACATCATGTCACTTGGGTCATGGGTCATCTTCAAACATGGCTGCTTAAATTTAGGTACTTTAAATCTGATTTTTTTTTTTTTTTTTTTTTTTTTTTGCAAAAGTGCTCAATATCTGCACCTCCTTTTAAAGTCAGTAACAGCTGTGAATGCTCAATGTAGCTATTCAAGACTGGAAATGTTGACCTTGACATCTCTATGCCAATATTTTCCCAACTGCTAACTGAGAATAATAATGCTTACCTGCCTTTATAAAGATCTTTTAAATCTGGCAATTAAAAAAAGCTGAATAAGTTTGAAGTGTTGTCACTGGCATCATCAATATTTGATTTACACCATCAATATGTTTGCCACGTGATTGATCAGACATGCTGGCTGTAGTTCTTACATGGTGGTCATTAAGAAGACATCAGATATAGAGTAATTTGCTAACAGTTGTGTGGGATTTGAATGATCATTTATTCGAGCCTGAATGAGTGTCAAATAAATGCAGAGAAATCCCACTTCTTTAACCATTAAGTAACTATACAAGAATGAGCATGGATCATACATTTTGTATTGTGGTTATCTATAATGAAGCAGCCTCTGTCTATGCATTAATGGACAGCGATAGTTTGGCTTCTTAGCCTGCAAGAGTTGAGTGCAGTCTGATCATGCTGATGGTCCCTCTGCTGCTAATTCCAAAACCTGTTTAACTTGATGGTGGTAGTGGTTCTGTTGGGTGATGAAGAAAAGACCTTACTCTGGATCCTCTCATATCATCATTGGACAAAAAAAAATCCACTGAAGAGACAAAGATAAGTACAAAAACTCTCTAGGCATGAGGACCAGTTCAGACCTGATGAAACGGAGTTCCATCTACTTACATTGGGTGTGAATGCAGACCCTATTAGTCATCCTTTTGCACTTGAGTTCTGAGAGAGAAAGTCATGGGAAGTATTGCTTTGGGAAATTGCCTTGTAGAGAATCTTTGAGCAGGTATTGTGTGAGGAACTACAGGAACCCAGGAAGAAATGGAATAAAAGAGATGCATGCCTAATACTGAGGGAAAGCATAATATGGTATGTCATGATTAACAAAGCTGGAAAAAAAACAGCCTCTTGGGTGGTTAGTCCAGCTTCCTGATTCAAACAGACAGGGCTTTATATAGAAGCTGTACTTTCTATAAACATATGTCTAACCTTTCTTTAAAGCTGACTAGTGACATCCAGCGACAGAAGTATTCCATCTGCATTATTCAGGGTACTACGGAGACAAATATTAAAGTAATGCTGGTGAGACTGGGCATTAGTTTGGGTTATCTGCCACAGTAATAATAAATATTGGGAATGCAGAGAACTCATCAGAAGCTGCTCTAACTTGCCAACATCTCATTATATGCTTTGTTGTGCCATTGTTATCCTTATTCTCTCTCTTCTCCCACCCAAACTGCCTAGCATACACATTTGGGACAGAGACACAAATATTCTAGCAATTTCGTGTAAATTTCATGAGAAACAGCAAGTTGCATGTTTCCTTGTGAATGATAAAGACTTCAAGCATTTATGTAGAGCTGAAATTGCCCTTGAATGGGCAGAGCTCCAATAAGGTAAATGCAGAGCAGGACACAAGTGCTGTTTACAGTTTCTGAAACACCCTTGTAAACACCTTTTTGAAAATGCATCCCTGTAAATTTATTCTTGTGTATTTATTCAGGGAATATAAAATGAGAGAATGAACCTGTGATGAGTTGGATCATAGAACCCCCCCCTTTCCCCCCCGGGAGCTGCCACCCAATTTGCCAAGACTACCTCTGCTCCTGTTTTCCCTGCCAGCTCAGGACTCCAGCACCCTGGCTTGCTGAGCCAGACACTCCCATCTGCTCCAACAAAGACCCAGGGTCTGAATTACTTGCCCCAAAGATGCAGGTTTACCTGAAAGCAGCTAACAGAAGTGTTCTTGTCTTTAACACTCAGATGCCCAACTCGCAATGGGGTATAAACCTAAACAAATCTGTTTTACCCTGCATAAAGCTTATACAGGGTGAACTCCTAAATGGTTCGCTCTCTATAACACTGATAGAGATGCACAGCTTTTTGCTTTCCCAGATATTAATACATACTGAGTTAATTAATAAGTAAAAAGTGATTTTATTAAATACAGAAAGTAGGATTTAAGTAGTTCCAAGCAGTAACAGACAGAACAAAATCACCAAGCAAAATAAAATAAAATGCGCAAATCTATGTCTTATCAAACTGAATTCAGACAATCTCACCCTCAGAGATGCTTCAGTAAGTGTGTGGCGTGTTGTTTGTTTTTTTCTTTTGTTGGTAGTTATTTTTACCCTCAGACCGGACACCTTCCATGCCTGGGCACAATTCTTTCCCTGGTACAGCTCTTGTTCCAGCTTAGGTGGTAGCTAGGGGATTCTTCATGAAGGCTCCTCTCTTCCCTTTGTTCTGTTCCACTCCTCTTTTGCATAAAGCGGGAATCCTTTGTCCCTCTCTAGGTTTCCACCCTCTCCTTCTCAATGGAAAGACACTAGATTAAAGATGGATTCCAGTTCAGATAACATGATCATATGTCACTGCAAGACTTCATTGCCTACTTGCCAGAACACAGGTATACAGGAAGACTTACAGGTAAAACACACCCATCTGCAGACAATTGTCCTGGTTAATGGCAGTCACCAAGATGCCAAACCACCATTAATGGCCCACACTTTGCATAAATAATAATAATTGGAGATATACTAATCTCCTAGAACTGGAAGGGACCTTGAAAGGTCATCGAGTCCAGGCCCCTGCCTTCACTAGCAGGACCAACTACTGATTTTTGCCCCAAATCCCTAAGTGGCTTGCCTCAAGGATGAACTCACGACCTTTATATAAAGCAGAGAGATCCTGTGGACCTTATAGAATAAACGAGTTTTTGGGAGCGTGAGCTTCGTGGGTTGATATACCCCTTCGTCAGACTGCGGTAGTGTGAAATCTTTCCATGGCAGGATATATTAATCTAGCAAGCAGCTAGAGATAACGATGGTTAGTTCAATCAGGGAGGATGAGCCCTGTTCTAGCCTAGTTAGAGTGTTGAAAACCAAGGAGGAGAACTGGTTCTGTAATTGGCAAGCCATTCACCAGTCTTGTTTAGTCCAGAGCTGATGGTGCTTAATTCTGCAGATGAACTGAAGCTAGCGTTTTCTCTTTGAAGTCTTGTGTCCTGAGTTTTTTTTGCTGCAGGCTATGGTCCATCTAAGGCTGCTACTAGTGTGGGTCAGGGAGGTTGAAGTGCTTCTCCTATCAGGTTTTTTCTGTATATTTGCCATTTTCTGATATCTGATTGTGTCCATTTTTCTTTTCTCATAGGTGACTGTCCAGTTTGGCCGTGTACCTAGCAGAGGGGGCATTGCTGGCATATGATGGCGTATATTACATTTGGTGGACGTGAGGTGAATGAACCAGTGATGGTATGGCTGATCTGGTTAGGTCCTGTATGATGGTGTCGCTGGTGGTAGAATATTTGGGCAGAGTTGGCATCGAGGTTTGCTTGCACGATGGTTCCTGAGCTAGAGTTTACTATGGTCGGTGTGCAGTTGTGGTGGATACGTTTAGGTTGGCAGGTTGTCTTGTGGGCAAGGATTGGCCTGCCACCCAAGACTGTGAAAGCTTGTGGGATCGTTGTTCCGGATTGGGTTGTAGATCCCCTGATGTATGGTGGGGTGGGAGGGGTTTTAGTTGGGGGCTGTATGTTTGAATTGGGCCAGTGGAGTCCTGTGTTCTTTCTTGGGTTTTCTTGCAGTGGAGGTTTCTGGGTACATTGTTGGCTCTGTGATTCTTTTCCTATTCCCGTTGCGGGAGTTATTGTAGTTTTGAGAATTGCTTGGGTGGAGGTTTTTGTAGGTGTTGGTCTCAGTTGAGGGGTCTAGAGCAGATGCGGTTGTACTCCATGTTGCTTGGCTGTAGACAATGGATCGTGTTGATGTGCCTGGGTGGGAAGCTGGAGGCAATGAAGGGCAGGCATTTAGGCGGTCGGTAGGTTTTTCGATATTAGTGGTGGTGTGTTTAATGTGACCATCACTTATTTGCACCGTGGTGTTAGAAGTGGACCTCCCGTTGTAGATTGGTCCAGGGCTGGGTTGACGTGGATGGGGTGGAGTTGTTGAAAACGTGGTGGAATTTTTCTTAGAGCTTCCTTTTCCCATGGGCAGATGATGAAGAATGTCATCCATGTAGCGTAGGTAAAAGGGGCGTGAGCTGCACGAGAGCTGAGGAAGGTGTTCCAGGTCAGCCATAATATTGGCATATTTGTGGGCAATGCGGGGTTGCCCATAGGAGTTGCACTGACCTATGGAGGATATTATATTTGTCATTAAACTTTGAAAATTTGTGTGTGGAGTATAACGGCCACAGAGCTCATGGAGCAGTTGTGCTATGGCATTCATCAGGGATACTGTTCGTGACAGCTTGTCATTCATCTGTGTGGGGGTGTTTGTGAAGAGCCTAATCTACATCCATGGTGGGCTTAGGATGGTGTTTTCTGGAGGTGACCAATGCATTGTAGTTTCCTCAGGAAAATCAGTGCGTTTTGTCACGGAGATGCTTGGTAGTGCTGGTGGCATCAGGGTCTGGAGTAGAGAGTCCCATATTCAGAGAGTCCTTCAGTGAGGAGTGCCAATGCCCGAGATGATGAGCGTGTGTCCAGGTTCCGGGCTTGCTGGATCTTGGGTGTAGATCGATTAACCCTGGTCAGGGCTCTAAGGTTTATGCTGATTGTTTCCGGTGTTAGTTTAGGGAGAGTGTCCTGAGGTAGTGGTGCAGTTTTCTTAGTGTATTCCCTCAGTGGGATCTGAGGGAAGTGGCCTGTAGAATTTTGGTTGTATTTGGAGGTTGGTCTGTGGCCTCCTTTTGGTAGTCAGACCTGTTCATGGACGACAACAGCACCTCCTTTATTCAGCCTCTTTGATAAGTTCAGGGTGGTTCTGAGGCTTGTGGATGGCATTGCGTTCTGCACGACTTAGGTTATGAGGGCAAGCGATGTTGTTTTTCCACGATCTGCCTGTGCACCTCGCGGAAGCATTTCAATGTATAGGTCCAGACTGTCATTTCGGCCCTCAGAGGAGAGTCCATGTGGTTGTTCTTTGTGTGTTGGTGGAGGGTACCTGGCGGGCATGTGTATCAGATGCACTGTTCAGTGTTGTCTGGAAGTATTCTTGAGTCGTGACGGCAAAGTAGGCTTCCCAGATCGCCACGGACTTGTTCATGTTGGGTGGGGTGGCAGGCAGGAAAGAGAGTCCCGGATGTAGGACAGGACTTTTCTTCTGGGCTGAGTGTGTAGTTGGATAGATTGACGATATTGCTGGGTGGCGTTAGTGGTCTTATGCGGTTGTTGGCCCCATTGAGGCAGGTAGGAGTTTAGAAGTTTACAGTCCTTTTTCCTTTTGTAGAGAGTGAAGTGAGTGCTTGTAGATCTCCTGTCTTATTTTAGTTGAAGTCTTGTTTTCTATGGGAGGTTTGTTATTAATGAAAGTCTCCAGGTTGGAGAGCTCTTTTTTGGATGTTTTCTGTTTGCTGTATAGTGGATGCTGATCAGGTGGTTCCTCCAGATTTCTTTGACAGTGGTAGGCTAATTCTTCTCACTGTGTCTGTATGTGTTAGTATGTGATAAGGCAGTGGATTTTTTTTACCTTTAGTCCATTGGTTGATGTCCATCCGTTTGCATTGGAAAGGAAAGATGATATCTGTTCTGTAATCCTGGGACACGATCCACACTTTTCACAGGCTGGTGGCAGGCCAATCCTGCCCACCAGAACCTGCCAACCTGAACTATTTCACCAGCAACTGCACACCGTACCATTTAGTAACTCTAGACTTCAGGAACCAATCCGTGCAACAAACCCGATGCCACTTCTGGCCCACATATCTACACCAGCGACCATCACAGGACTAACAGATCAGCCGATACATCACTGGTTTTCATTTTCAACCTGCACGGATCCACCAATGTAATATACGCCATCAATATGCCAGCAATGCCCTCTTGCTATGATAATCGCGCCAACTGGACAGTCATATGGAAAGGATTAAATGGACACAAATCAGATATCAGGAATGGCAATATACAAAAAACCTGTAGGGAGAGCACTTCACCTCCTTGCCACACTATAGCAGATCTTAGCGGAGTGGCATCCTGCAGCAAAAAAACTTCGGACCAGACTTCAAAGAGAAACTTGCTGAGCTTCAGTTCATCTGCAACATTTAACACATCAGCTTGGACTAAACAAAGACTGTGAATGGCTTGCCAATTACGAACCAGTTTCTCTCCCTTGGTTTTCACACCTTACTGCTAGAACAGGGCCTCACTCTTCCTGATTTGAACTAACCTCGTTATCTCTAGCTTGCTTGCTGCATAAATTACCTGCCCTTTGGAATTTCCACTACCTGCGTCTGACGAAGTGGGTATTCACCCACGAAAGCTCACGCTCCAAAACGTCTGTTAGTCTATAAGGTGCCACAGGATTCTCTGCTGCTTTTACAGATCCAGACTAACACGGCTGGCCCTCTGATACTTGACCTTTATATAGTTAAGTACAATATGAAACAACGTGCAGACTTTGTCAAACTGGAAAAAATAAGTCCAAGTTCACTTTATCCTTTATCAAGAGGCCCATATTTGCTGCAAAAAACAAGTGTGCAGTATGCCTTGCAGAAGATCATATTGTTTCACAGATATGGAATGGCTGAACAAATACCTATCCCTCTAATTTCATCTACACTGACATTATTATGATTTCATCATAAAGCTATACACTAGGGCATACTAAAAGGGGAAGCAATTCTTGCATTCATAGCCCTGTCTTTCACAGCTCCAGCAGGACTCAGTGAAGGTCCATATTAATGGAGTAGTTAAGAGACAAGGCTGAGGGGAGATCTGTTGATACAGACCTCTTATATCAACTTGATTATTGCTGCGGCTGTAAGGTAATGGTCCGAACTGTGGTGTTAAGACCTCTGTTTGGAACCTGGAACACATTAGGCCTTAATGGAACCATTAAAGCCGTATCCATGGCATATTACAAAAATAACAATGTTTAAACCTGGTTGTGGTCCAACTGTGCTGTAACATAGAAGTCGTGTCATAACCCTATCAAACCATGTTTTAGTTATACCTATAGTGTTCTGAAGAAAAACATAGATCTCTATTATGATTACAATGCTTTCGCTTTTGAGAATCAGGCTTGAATGAAATTTAACAATGAGCACAATATGAAAGCCAATAATGTGTGTTCTTACTACTGTTTTTTTTTTTTTTTTGACATCTTGTTAACAGCATGGACATAAACAGAACATTATAAGAGAGCTGATTAAGGCAAGATTTGGTCTAAGCATTGTAGAGCTGCTTGACAAATCTATCTTGCACTGAGGTCAGAAGGAAATAACCTGCAACCAAGGCAGATCTTGCAGAAGATTTATTCTATTGGTACATAAGATCTTCATTACCTGATATCTACTAATATAGCCTCATGAATCATGGAAACAACTCCTTCTGTCAGCCTTAATAAGCCTGATGTTGTTGTTAGGTGAAAGCATGTAAGATCCTCACAGAAGACTGACACTTTCTATTTAATAAATTGAGTTGGGACATAAGGCACAGTTTTCAGATATCAGTATCATACACTGCTGAATCTAGTGGGCCCAATTTTATTTTTTCTTAACTAGTTTAACGTTGTAATTCCATTGGCTGAAGCTGGTAAGAGGGGAAAATCAGGTCCAAGGTGTTCAAAATAGGTGTTGATCTGGTCAGTATCTGTTCATAATTAAACAGCCTAATCCAGGAACTGTGTGCAGGAAATAATTATAGTATCTTAAAGTTACAAATGATGCGTCTTTGGTGTTTTACTGTCCCCCAAATTTAAAAAAAAATAGCTCAAATACTGCATTCTTCTGTATAGACATTCTTCCTCAAACATCAGCACACGTCTGTCTTTTTTAATAAAAGTGAATGTTTTAGTATCTAAGCCCCTTTTCCCGAAAAAAAACCCCACCACTCATAAAAACCAGTAGTCTTGATTGTGCAGTTCTTGGCCATGGTTCTCACAGATGTTTTCTCAGTTAGAACTGTATAATTACATCTGATATCAGTATCAAATGACATTTTGTATGTATAGTTAAGATTATATTTTTCCAGTGTGCATTACTTTGCGTTTATCAATGTTGAATTTCATCTGCCATTTTGTTGCTCGGTCACCCACAGTTATGATATCCCTTTGTAAGTCGTCTCAATCAGTTTTGGACTTAACCATCTTGAGTAATTTTGTTTTGTCTGCAAAGTTTGCTATTTCACTGTTCTCTGCCTTTTCTGGACTCTTTATGAATATGTTGAACAGCATGGGGACTCGTACTGGGACATGCTATTTACAACTTTCCATTGTGAAAACTGAACACTTATTCCTACCTTTGTTTCTTTTTAACCAGTTAGTGGTCCATAAGAGGACCTTCACTCTTATCCCATGACTAATTACATTGCTTAGGAGCCTTTGTTGTGGGACATTGTCAAAGGCTTTCTGAAAGTCCAAGTACATTATACAATTGAATCATTCTTGTTCACATGTTTGATCCCCCTCAAAGAATTCTAATAAATTGGCGAGGCATGATTTCTTTTACAAAACTGTTTTGATTCTCCTCCAACGTTGTGTTCATCTATGTATCCAATAATTCTGTTCTTTACTATAGTTCCAACCAATTTGCCTGGGACTGAAGTTACTCCTACTAGCCTGTAATTGCCAGGATCACCTCTGGAGCCTTTTAAAAAAATCAGCATCATATTAGCTACCCTCCAATAATCTGGTATAGAGGCTGATTTAAACGTTAGATTACAGACTACAGTTGTGCAATTTCATATTGAAGTTCCTTTAAGTACTCTTAGGTGAATACCATCTGTTCCTGGTGATTTACTACTGTTGAATTTATCAATTTGTTCCAAAATGTCCTTTATCGACACCTCCATCTGGGATGATTCCTTAGATTTGTCACCTAAAATGAATGGCTCAGGTGTGTGTGGGGGATCTCTCCCATCCTCTGCAGTGAAGATCAAAGCAAAGATTTAATTTAGCTTCTCTGCAATGGCAGTGTCTTCTTTGAGAGCCCCTTTCATACCTGAATTGTCCAGTGGCCCCATGATTTCGTCAGTCTTCCTGCCTCTGATGTACTTAAATATTTTTGCTGTTAGTTTTTGTGCCTTTTGCTAGTTGATCTTCAAATTCTTTTTTGGCCTGCCTAAGAAAAGCTCAGGCCAGTCAAGTTTAAAAGTATATGCTCCTTTCTATTTTCCTCATTAGGATTTGCCTTCCAATTTTTACCAGCTGTCTTTTTGCCTTTAACTTTCTCTCTTAGTCTGTTTAAGACATGGTGGCAATTTTTTTTCGTCCTCTTACTGATTTTTTTTTTTTTTTTATTGGGGGTTTGATGAAACTATTTTCTATTCCTAATATATTAATTCCCTGAATGTCTTTAGTGCCTCTGCTCTTCTGTACTAATAGTTGTTGTCTTGGTCCTCTGTAGAATCATATTGGCTCAGTCTTTGATGTTTCCCAAACTATATGCCATGATTCATGATTCATCTGACGAAGTGGGTATTTGCCCACGAAAGCTCATGATCCAAAACGTCTGTTAGTCTATAAGGTGCCACAGGATTCTCTGCTGCTTTTATATGCCATAAGCTTTTTTTTTAGATTATTTAATTCACTTCACAAAGTGATCCCCAAAACCTTATTCTCCAACATTCTAAAAAATGGGCCTTTTATTGAGTTGAAAGCTTCTTCTGCATCCAAGGTTAGAATGAAGGCATTCTTATTTGTTCTCCTGTGATGCTGAGGAATGGAGTGACTGGGATGTCCCTCTCCCCCTCCTCCAAGGATCATAAAGAGCAGTGACTCTGCCAAGATGCTGAGGGTAGGTCAGCCCTCTAATAGCCATTAAAGATATGGACTCTATAACCTGCATTGGGGAGGATATGCAGGGTTGAGAGGAGATACTTGCAGCCCTGGGGGTATCATGTCAAAACTCTGATGGGAAAATAGGAAGACATGGCAAATAGGAGCCATAGAAAAAATATTAGGATTCTTGGGCTGCTGGAGGGGATCAAAAACAAATACTCCATTAAAATACTTTGAAACATGGATTCCAAAAACCTTGAATGTGTTGATCAGATCAGGTAAAACCAAGATGGAAAGGGCTTGCTGTATCTGGGTATGAATGCACAACAGAAATTTGACTAGATCACATCAGAGACCAAGCCTCGATTCTCAACAGAACCAGGAAGTTTAAAATAAATAGGAAAGACTATTGCCTTTCACTCTTATCAAAACTAGTCTATAGATATTGTGACCCAGGGTGCCTGGGGCAGCCCTCACTGGAAATGCCCATATCTGGGCAGGCTGCAATAGGAAGAGTAGATACTCCCAACACTGGTGGGTAATACTGAAGTTAAACTCCCTAGCCAGTCACAAACTGCTTTTGATCCCCCACACTGGTTATCAAGAAGCAAAAAAAGAAATAAAAAAATACCTTTATTGCGTTTCTGTTCTCTGGCTCCCAATCAGCACATAGGTCCAGTACAGTGAAAAGTTTATTTAAAAAAACTCCGCTCACCTATACAAAATGTTCTTCTGACCCCAAAGAGTCAGCCACATTACCAGGTCAGTAGAGGTTTGGCTCTTACCCAAAATACCATGCTGCCAGCCAATCCTTTAGTGTCTAAAACTAAACTGCAGCGGGGGAGATNTAAACACTGGAATAAATTGCCTAGGGAGGTTGTGGAATCTCCATCTCTGGAGATATTTAAAAGTAGGTTAGATAAATGTCTATCCGGGATGGTCTAGACAATATTTGGTCCTGCCATGAGGGCAGGGGACTGGACTCGATGACCTCTCGAGGTCCCTTCCAGTCCTAGAGTCTATGAATCTATAAAGGTTCATTATAAAGAAAGAATAAGAAAAACGTGTTAAATGATAAAGCAGTCCTATACATACAAAGATTCAAGGTCCATGAGATTTCTAGAAGTATTAGCAAGCTTTCTGTGGAGGAGGGATAGCTCAGTGGTTTGAGCTTTAACATCCTAAACCTAAGGTTATGAGTTCAATCCTTAAAGGGCCCAATTGGGGATTGGTTCTCCTTTTGAGCAGGGGGTTGGACAAGATGACTTCCTAAGGTCCCTTCCAATCCTGATATTCTATGAAAGTCCCTCTGGAATTCATCTACAGCTTGGATGGGTCATTCAGTCCTTTGTTCAGAACTTCACTGGTAGAAAGGTTACACCCAAGATAAAAAGCAGGACTGAAGACAAACAGAAGAAGAGGCAGCTACCTTTTATAGTCTTTTGCATGCAGCTTGTGCTTGCTTTGTCCCAAACACAAGCTGCCCAGCACATGGCTTGGAAGCCTTAGAGTTCTGTCCATAGGCATGTCCCTGCATGTCTTGCTGAGTCATAAGGTGTATCCCTTGCCTTCTCTCAATGGGTCAGTTGTATAGCTGATGTTCCTTAATGGGCCATCAAGCAGGCTAGGCCATGCTGATGCCAAAGAGTCTGGGGGGCAGAAGCATAGCACAAGTTTTGAAATACAGACATACATACATATCTATAATCCACAATACAAAGGTGATACAAACACATAAATGAGATTATCATATCTGGTAAATTATAACATTTTTGCAGATACCTTACATATCTGGCATAACTCATTGCAATTTTACAATATTGGAATTCATAATATCCTAAAATGTCCCCCAGATTCCATACAACATCACAGATGTACACAGGAAAATAGTTTGAAATGACAGAAGTCTGTGAACAACTCCGTAGGAAAAAAGCTCAATTTGCATTTTGTTTCTAGCTACCATGTTTTCTGTTAATTTGGGGAAGAGAAGAGGTGG
>NC_133771.1:100527134-100528552 GCF_003597395.2 Chelonoidis abingdonii
TTGGGGGTTTGATGAAACTATTTTCTATTCCTAATATATTAATTCCCTGAATGTCTTTAGTGCCTCTGCTCTTCTGTACTAATAGTTGTTGTCTTGGTCCTCTGTAGAATCATATTGGCTCAGTCTTTGATGTTTCCCAAACTATATGCCATGATTCATGATTCATCTGACGAAGTGGGTATTTGCCCACGAAAGCTCATGATCCAAAACGTCTGTTAGTCTATAAGGTGCCACAGGATTCTCTGCTGCTTTTATATGCCATAAGCTTTTTTTTTAGATTATTTAATTCACTTCACAAAGTGATCCCCAAAACCTTATTCTCCAACATTCTAAAAAATGGGCCTTTTATTGAGTTGAAAGCTTCTTCTGCATCCAAGGTTAGAATGAAGGCATTCTTATTTGTTCTCCTGTGATGCTGAGGAATGGAGTGACTGGGATGTCCCTCTCCCCCTCCTCCAAGGATCATAAAGAGCAGTGACTCTGCCAAGATGCTGAGGGTAGGTCAGCCCTCTAATAGCCATTAAAGATATGGACTCTATAACCTGCATTGGGGAGGATATGCAGGGTTGAGAGGAGATACTTGCAGCCCTGGGGGTATCATGTCAAAACTCTGATGGGAAAATAGGAAGACATGGCAAATAGGAGCCATAGAAAAAATATTAGGATTCTTGGGCTGCTGGAGGGGATCAAAAACAAATACTCCATTAAAATACTTTGAAACATGGATTCCAAAAACCTTGAATGTGTTGATCAGATCAGGTAAAACCAAGATGGAAAGGGCTTGCTGTATCTGGGTATGAATGCACAACAGAAATTTGACTAGATCACATCAGAGACCAAGCCTCGATTCTCAACAGAACCAGGAAGTTTAAAATAAATAGGAAAGACTATTGCCTTTCACTCTTATCAAAACTAGTCTATAGATATTGTGACCCAGGGTGCCTGGGGCAGCCCTCACTGGAAATGCCCATATCTGGGCAGGCTGCAATAGGAAGAGTAGATACTCCCAACACTGGTGGGTAATACTGAAGTTAAACTCCCTAGCCAGTCACAAACTGCTTTTGATCCCCCACACTGGTTATCAAGAAGCAAAAAAAGAAATAAAAAAATACCTTTATTGCGTTTCTGTTCTCTGGCTCCCAATCAGCACATAGGTCCAGTACAGTGAAAAGTTTATTTAAAAAAACTCCGCTCACCTATACAAAATGTTCTTCTGACCCCAAAGAGTCAGCCACATTACCAGGTCAGTAGAGGTTTGGCTCTTACCCAAAATACCATGCTGCCAGCCAATCCTTTAGTGTCTAAAACTAAACTGCAGCGGGGGAGATTTAGGTTGGACATTAGGAAAAAGTTCCTAACTGTCAGGGTAGTTAAACACTGGAATAAATTGCCTAGGGAGGTTGTGGAATCTCCATCTC
>NC_133771.1:100865517-100916755 GCF_003597395.2 Chelonoidis abingdonii
ATAGACAGTAGGTATTACTTGAAGTGCCAGAACATTTTTTGTAAGATTGAGACTGATATGTTAATGCATGAATAATATGTTACATCTCATGCCTTATGATAATTTAAAGTTCCAATGGAACTCTATGTACTCTGACACTGTATAGGTCATGGAAAGCTTTTCTGAATGTGGTCACTTTCTAAACCTTAAAGCACTGCTATAATAAAATATTTTATTATTCACATGGTGTCCATACTTTGGATAAAAACATTCACAAAAATAATTAGTTCTGTAGTAGTCAATCATCATTAACTATTATTTAAGCCAGCTACTTTGAATTGGTGGAAAATTATATAATATTATCTTGAGCAACGATTCATATAGAGTATTAACAAAATTAAATTCAAACATTGTAGGCATACAATCTACCAATACAGTCAAACAATCATATCGGTAATTAACTGTTTAAGACTGAATTAAATTAAACTGATTTTTAAAGACAGCCAATAGTTTTTCTCATTATTCATCTTCAGTGGTTGTTAATACCAAGAAATTAAAGTTTTGGGTGCCGTAAAGTTGCATCTTAACTAAAATATTTTATGATGTTTAATATAATTTAACACTGAATTTCCTGGTTTGTATTTTGATTGTCGTATGATTTCACTATCCTTTGTAACTTTTTTTTTTAACCTTGATTTTACCAATGAATGCTACTCTAACTTAACTCCATTTAATTTTATTTCTTCTTTGACTTTCCTTATTTTTTCAAAAGAATCGAACTGAAAATGATACGCATAATCTAAATGAAGACCAGAATCTAGCTTGTATACTTCTAATGATGAAGATACCCTTATTTCGAATAATGTCTCAGGAGCAAAACTGACCTCATATGCTGAAACTGTATATTTGAATTGCTTTGATCCCAGACGTGCGCTGCCCCCCCGGAGCACTGCTTTACGGTTATCCGATTTTGTGTTATATCGGTCAGTAATCTGGGTAAGTTTATGTATATAATTAAATATTAAAAAAATTAATGAGAGCTGATCAGAGGAACTTTTGATGGAACCGATATTCATCTTATGCATTCGTTGGAATAGGATCAATGTTCCAGAACTCATTTTAGATTAGAAAATCGAAAGAATTCTCGACTATAACGAATTTTCATTTTGAAAAGACTCTTTTTGTTTCATTCTTTTCATTATAATATTATTAACAGAGTTCTTTTCAAAAAGGTAAGATAATGAAAACCAAGAATATTTCAAATCAACTCAAACAAACATTTTAAACAAAATTTCTTGTAGAGAATTGTAAACTTGTTTGTTATAATCAGATAAACAAATTTCAAAGATCTCAAAATCTTTGGTGATTCTGAAAATGGCCTCTCTGCCATGTTTACTGTCATAAGTCAGACTTAATCAATATACTAGAGTAATCAAAGCGACAAGCAATATAACCAATAAATTGTATTTGAGTTGCTTCATATTGCAGAGTCCAACCAACCTAAGTTTGGAATCTGGTTCTTATTTGTAGCTGAGTGTTCTGAGAGCTGATGTTGAATAAAGCAGGGAAGAGCCATATGAGTGTATACTTTATGATTCTTCAGCGTCCTGATACTTCATTCCCTGGCAGTGTACTACTGACATCAAAATCAAGGAGTCTGTAAGTACCACATCCAAAACTGGCATGTCTGACCACAAAACCTTTGAAGAAGTATGACAGTTGGGTTCAGTGTCTACTAAAGAATTTGATACTTGGGCCAGTACCCTCACGGGACTCACTCAACAAGTAATAGGTTCATCCATTGCTTAAGACGAGTGCAGTGTCTTAGTACCTCTGATGTTATAGCCATGGCCCACTTAAGAGTTGCTGAGCGTTATCTGACTCTGTATGTCTCAATAATCATATAATATAGATTTATATTAGTCATCTATATTTAGTTAATTGCAACTTAATTTCTTCCAATATAGTTGATAATATTTCAATTATATGTTACTACTTGAAATTAATGTAACATGATTCTGTAATAAGATATCCAGAAAAGAAAGGACAAGTTGAATTTCTTGACTATTTTAAATAGTTCATAATAAACTAATAAACAAAATTGATATAAATTTTAGAGCGGTGATTGGCCAAAAGTAAATGCATAATTTGGATGGCAGCTGGATTTTATACAAAACAGGATTTAATCTTTAGTGCAAATAACTCCGTTACATATAGATTGCCTAGAGCTTCCAGAATTGTCTGTGAAAAATGAATTTAAGCCAGTGTTGTGTTTTTAGAGATTGTAACTTAGATGTGATGCTTAAAAGTCTTCTGTATAATTCTCTACATGTGAGATTATTTCTCAGACCTTTACAATATCACATGAGTGATAACTAAAGCTATTGAGAACAGTATACCTATGAGATGAACCCTGTGGCTGAGTTGTGGCTTGTCTTACCAAATTCAATTTGGAGACCTTAACTTCATCAGCACATGCTATTGTTTTATAGTTCCAACATTTATGCACGAGAAATCTCTCAGTCTCGTAACTTTTTGTTACCATGATACATCTTCATATAGGATCCATTGAAGACAACGAAGAATTCACTGGATTTCATCATTAACCCCCAGCCACATCTCAGTGGACAGTCACAAGAGATCCCTTCCTGACATAGGCAAATATAGTGATGTACAAAACACCGCCTATACAGAAACCTACTGCCGTAAAGCTTACTACATGCTCAGCTTCTATCCATGGGACAATACACGATCCATTGAATTAGCAAGCTGTAAAATCCAGAATCGTCAATCTCCAGACAGAGACAACACCTACAAGATTTTATCAAGTATTCTTAAAAACTACAATAGCACCTGGGAAGTGAGGAAACAGATTGACAGAGTGAATGGGTACCAGAAATTACCTACTACAGGACGGCAACAGGAAAATAACAGAACACCACTGGCCATCACGTACAGCCCCCAGCTAAAACCTCTCCTGTGCATCAACAATCTACAACCCTCCTGGAAACAATCCTCACTCTCACAGACCTTGGAGGCGCCCAGTCCTCACTTACAGACAGCTCCCAACTTGAAGCAAATATCTCCCAGCCACTACACACTGCACCACAGAAAACACTAACGGCAGCAGCCAATCCCGTAGAAACCATTGTTGCCTACTCTGTCCCCATATCTACTCTAGTGACACCATCAAGGACCCAGCCACATCACCCACACCATCAAAGGCTATTCATCTGCATGTCTACTAATGTGATATATGCATCAGATGTGCAGCAATGCCCTCTGCCATGTACATTGGCCAAACTACAGTCCCTATAAGTAAAAGAATAAATTGGACGCAATTGGACATCAGAATATGGTAACATTACAAAGCAGTAGGAGAACATTTCAGTCTCCCTGGACATTCTACTACAGATTTAAAAGTAGCTATACTTGAACAAAAAAACTTCAGAAACAGACTTCAAAGAGAAACAGCAGACTAAAATTCATTTGCAAATTTAACACCATTAATTTGGGCTTGAATAGGGAGTAGGAGTGGCTGGCTCATTACAAAAGCAGCTTTGCCTCTCCTGAAATTGACACCTCCTCGTCTATTATTGGGAGTGGACTACATCCACCCTGATTGAATTGGCCCCGTCAGCACTGGTTCTCCACTTGTGAGGTAACTCCCTTCTCTTCCTGTGTCATTATATAATGCTTGCATCTGTAATTTTCACTCCATGCATCTGAAGAAGTGAGGTCTTTTACCCATGAAAGCTTATGTCCAAATAAATCTGTTAGTCTTTAAGGTGCCACCGGACTCCTTGTTGTTTTTGTGGATACAGACTAACATGACTACCCCCCGATACTCCTCATGTAGAGAAGTATATGTCTCAGTGAGAGAGAGAGAGAGGGAAGGGCACGTACCTCAAAGGCAAGAGATAGTGCACAGAGTGATGGAAGAAGTCCCAAAGTGAATGCCAAACATATTTGCTTCACGAGAAGATCAAGACATTTGGAAAAACAGAACTGAGTACATTTAAGATGAGTAAGAAAATTATTTAAATCATATTCATAACATCACTAAAACCTAGCAAAATTGATTAGTTGGTATTTAAAGTCAAACACTTGTATTGGAAACCACTGGCTACTTTAAAATGGCTGATTTTAAAAAGAGAGTGAAATTTGACCCCATTGAAGTCAATGGGAGTCTTACAGTTAGCTGCCGTGAGCAGTGGATCAAGCTCAGAATGAACAACAATCAAGCACAAGTCCAAAAGGTAGGTACATTACATAGTGCTTCAGTGGGATGTGTGTGTGGTTTTAAAAATAATAAACCCCACACCTCTGGATGGGGGAGAAACCCTGTGATTGGCTTAATGGAAAAATGTATGTTGAAGAGTGCTCTGAAGGAGGAAAGGGTGGGTTCCTGCCAGAACAGGAAGCAAGAAAATTTTGCTTGTACAGTACTGTAAGGGGCAACATAGAAGTCCCAGAGAAGAGACTATGAGATTCATAGATTCTAAGGCAAGAAGGGACCCACTGCATTAATCTAGTCTGACCTCCTTTATAATACTGGGCATAGGATTTCCCTAAATTATTTCCTGTCTGAACTAGAGAATATTTCTTTTGGAAGAACATTCAGTCTTTGATACAAAGAGAGTAGGTATTTCAGATGAGTAGGCAGAGCAAATGGCAGAGTATGAAGAGATGAAATCAGAGTTGTATGCTGGGATAGATTTGCTCAGACCCTTGAAGGTGAGGGCCTGGAGCTTAATCTAGATGTGGAATGTGAGGAGCCAATATGAGATACTGTACGTATAGTGACTGGTAGAGATGTGACTGTGTAAAAAGTGAAGCAGCTATTAACAATGCTTATGTCCAACAACACAGTAGAACACCCCATTTATGAACTAATTGGGGAATGAGGCATTCATATTATCATGAACATCTCAAATTTACCGTAGATAAAGTGCATAAATTGCAGTTTGGTGCACTCCGCTGTTTTCTTGTCTCACAAAGCACTGCACAGCAATGTGAAGTGCATTGAAAACACTTCATATTGAGACTGTGAAGGGATTTCAGCTTGTTCTTCATCAACATCACTTTTGTTATGTGATTTTTTCCCCCAGCCCCAAAAAACTTGATTTGTATTACTGGTTGTTTGTAAGATTGGTATTTGTAAAATCAAGGTTGTACTGTAGTTGAAATGAGGAATCTTGGTCACTAGAACTTATTCACTGGAAAATGGAATGTTGACTCAAAATTTAGAATGTTCCCCGTGTCTTTTAGAAAAGTTTGATGAGATCTTAATTGCCCCCGAGACAGAAAGGAACTCAGTTTAACAGTATCTCTAATAATACGGTATCCCTTAGAATTACACTACCAGCATTGCATAGAACAGGGGAGGCCAAACTATAGCTCGTGAGCCACTGTGGCTCTTTTACCGTTACCTCCATGCCCCCACCCTTTCTTCATCTACCAAAGGAGGGTGTGTGGGGGACCTTGGGACCTCTGCTTTGCAGCAGGGTAGTGGGGTAGGGGCTTCTGCCCAGCGGGCAGGGGAGGCTCAGGGCTTCAGCCCTGTGGGGAGGTGAGGCTCAGGGCTTGCAGCTTCAGCAGGAACATGGCTGAAGCTTCAAGCCTCATCAGGCCCTCCTACAGTGCTGAAGCCCCGAGCCCCTGCCCCCAGCAGATATGCCCCAGCTCCTGAACTTCTGAAGATTGTCGTATGTGGCTCAGATGGCCAGTAAGTTTGGCCACCCCGCACTCATGACATAGAAGTTCAAAGACTGATGTACTCATGGGGTAGATTCTGATTTAATATATACTGTGGTAAATCCAGGATAACTCCCATTGAAGAAACAATAGATTTTGATTTATATTGATGTGAGTGAGATATGGATTTAACCCATAATCATAACCTTCTACTTCAGAGATAAGAGTGCTACTAACTGAGCCATACTCCTGATAGTTATTATGCAATATATTATACAATTAGATAATGTATGGAAATATTCAGATGTTTTTACCTATATTCTCTAAGGATGTTACTCCTGTAAGGATATTATTGCACAAGAAAACACTCTTCCATTCACTTTAAACATTTGATCCATGCCACCAATCAGAATTTACACACAGGATTGGGAAGAGGGTATTGATAGAAAACACATCCGTTTAGTAAAGCCAAAACAGTCGGCTGGCTGGCTACATGACTCATTAATTTTTTTAACATTGCAAGCAGGATGGTAGAAAATCATAATTTCTATATGGGGCTATGAGTTCTTGCTGTTTATGCCCTTCCCACTATTCCCCAATATGTCAAGAAAAATCTGTTATTTCCTGCTGTTCTTTCTGTGGTTTCTGAAACAAACGGAGAGAGAAAAGCTCTGGTCTCAAAAGACCATGTGGGAAACTTTCAAATGCTACTATAATTGTGTAATGTTGACAGTCTGAGTCGAGTGATCCTTGTACAGCTTGCAAGTAAATGAGCATCTCTTCAATATTCAACAATAAAAGTCTCTAGTGGCGTAAAGTCACAGACAAGGAAACAGAGCTCTGGGGCCAGGTTCAGCTTTCATTTCTTCCTGTGCAACCCCACTGACTTAAAGGTACTTTCTCAGAATTGGCAAAGAGTTCTGTAGCACCTTATAGGCTAACAAACTGTAGGTACCCGACGAAGCGGGTATTCACCCACGAAAGCTCATGCTCATGCTCATGCTCCAATACGTTTGTTAGTCTATAAGGTGCCACAGAACTCTTTGCCACTTTTACAGATCCAGACTAACACTGCTACCCCTCTGATATTTCTCAGAATTGCAGTCTTTAATACCGGGCATAATGTTAGTGGCACATAGAGAATCTGACAGTGTATTTATGATTCAGAGGTTCTAAGGCCAGAAGGAACCATTGTGATCAGCTCCTGTATAACACAGGCCATAGGATTTCCCTGTATGAATTCAAGTTTGAAATAGCACGTTTTTTAGAAAAACATTCAGTCTTGAGTATATATACAATATGTTTAGGCGCAGAGGAGGTAAATAAACTTTCTCTTTTGTCCGGGAAAGAAGGTGGGTTGATGGGGGACACATCTCCAAATGACATTCTGTGTTCCATTTTGAGTTTTATATGTGCACCTTTTAGGGTGACCGGACAGCAAGTGTGAAAAATCGGGACAAGGGGTGGGGGAAAATAGGAGCCTATATAAGAAAAAGACCCCAAAATTAGGACTGCCCCTATAAAATCGGGACATCTGGTCACCCTAGCACCTTTGAACTGTGTACAGTGATTGGGTATCTTCACCTTGCAGGATTAGGTCATTAAAGGGAAACCCTCAGACTAGACAAGTTTCAGAGTAGCAGCCGTGTTAGTCTGCATCCACAAAAAGAACAAGAGTACTTGTGGCACTTTAGAGATTAACAAATTTATTTGAGCATAAGTTTTCTTGGGCTACAGCCCACTTCATTGGCTAGACAGGCACGAAAATGACCCCCTTCCAAGACTTATATTTTTCCCCGATCTGATGAAGGGCTCTGTGTAAGCTTGGAAGCTTATCTCTCTCACCAACAAAAGTTGGTCCAATAAAAGATAGTATTTCATCCACCATGTTTCTGTAGTATCCTAGGACCAACATGGCTACAAACACATTGCATAAAATTTTCCCTTCTTCTTTTTTACTTCGCTTAGCATGAACACTTTCCCTACTAGTAGCTGAGAGACATGAACTGGCTGGATTTTGGCTGGTGGTGACATTTGTCTTCCTTATTATAATAGCTTATAAATTCCACACCGCCTTTTCTATTATAGACCACCTTGTCTAGAAATAAGGGGAGGTAATAGACCAGCTGCACTCTGTTATGCTCAGGAAACATTTATGGACCTCTTCTCTTGAGGGATAGTGTCAGATAGAGATTTGAAAACAAATACAGCTACCTATGACAGTGATATCTGTGGATGCTTTGAAGAACTTTTCTAATATTACTGTTTTATGTAGGGAAGATGGTTTTTGGCCTGGGTTTTCTGTTGTCAGAACAACCTTTTACTTAATCTAGTAATGTAGCTTTACCTTGTAGATATACTTCAGCCCCTGCACTGCCTGAATTTCCCATAACCCTGAATTTTGATGGAGATATGCAGCATGTATGGGAAAACAACAACATTCATTCCATTTCCATGCAAAGAATTTTTCAGTTTATTTACAAAACTCCCTGGAATGAGAGTGAGCCGTTTGTGGTTCCTGTGGCTGATTCGGGGGTTATTTCTGCTGTGCTGAAGATGCTAGTCAATAGAATTAAACTCTCTGCTCCTCCCGGGGAGGTTTTACAGTCTGTTGATCCTGTTTCTAACCAAACTGAGGGGAAATGTTTCTGGCAGCTACAGTATCTAATGATCAGGCTTGTTGTGCCAGAGTGTTTAATAATGCTGAAGCATTCCCCGGTGAATTCTTGGCCTTGTGTGATGAAGGCCTGCTTGTTGGTTGATACCGCTATAAAATGGTCATGGATACTTTTTGAGGCTGCGGTCCAATCCCATACTTATGTTTCTGTTGCTCTTTGGGCCAGCTGACACTTGATGTGCAAAAGCGGTTGGTTTCTTTGCCTTCAGATGCAGAGTACCTCTCAGGGGAGGAAATGCTCTATCAAGCCAGACAGGTATCTGAGGAGACTTTTTTCCATCCTTTTGGGATCTCATTTTGAAACTATTTTAGCAGTCTTGAGACTGTTCACCCTATGCTTTGCACCATGAAAGGCAGCAATGTTCTGAAGACCAAAGCTGCTGAGAGTTGGTTGGGCAACTCCCACGTTTTCATGTTTTCTGTATGTATATATATCTCCTCACTATATGTTCTATTCTATGCATCCGATGAAGTGGGCTGTGGCCCACGAAAGCTTATGCTCAAATAAATTTGTTAGTCTCTAAGGTGTCACAAATACTCTTGTTCTTTTTGCGGATACAGAGTAACTTCTCTGAATCCTTTGACTCTGAGGAACAGACCCCTCCTATGCCATCCTCTTTAAGAGGAAATCTTCAATTGCTTGTGGATTGTGGAGAGGAAGGAGAGAGTTTATCTTGAACAAGGGGACCTCCAGACATTCTATTTTTGTGAATACATTTCCTTTCCAAGTAAGAGTTACTAGGGTTTCCCCAGAAGTGGTCAAGTATGAGATTTGGTTTATATGGAGCTCATAGCTTCTCCAGAGAAGAGCTACACAGAGGATTCCAAATTCCAGAATCCTCTAGCTTGATTAGGGATCTGGTCCATTTTGGATCACTTGTGGCTGACCAAATTTAACATTTGCCTCACATGAGAGATTATTGGTCCAGGAAGCCATGAGTAACCATGTCCCCCTAGTGAGGATTGGGACTCACTTCTATAGCATGTCCATTTTAGGAGCTGGCCTCTACGTTTACCTTTTGGAGTTGAAGGTGATAGGCTCAGTAAACTGAAGGGCAGAGAGACTAACTGATCTGTCCCAGGCTACATTCCAAATCAACTCAGAGAACAGGAAAAGAATACAGAAATTCTAACTTCTGGCCTTTTGTTCTAATCACTAGGCCGCACTCCCATCCAAATTCTATCTAATTGTGTTTTTTTGCTAGATTCCATATATCTACAAAATCAAATGGCAAATCAAATTATGGGCAAGATGTAAAATTTTATTTGCAAATGTTGTCTGTCTAGTTTAAAAATCTTTTTTGTTTTTCAAGTTTTAGTTGCTGCACATTGTTGAAATCTCCACATATCATTGAAAATTAGGATTAAATAATTTCTTGTTCTTAACTCTCTATTTTTAATAGACAGATTTCAACTCACTGTTTCCAGAGTATAGCTTTAGAAAATACTATGAAAAAGGGAAATCCTAGTGATTTTATTTGCTAATGATACTCAAAATGATCATCTGAACAAACATCTTGCACTAAAAAAGGCCTCCAAGGCAAAAAGGCTCTAAACTGAGAAGAGAAGCTGAATAGTTCACAAGCAGTTCAGTTTCTTCTCTGGTTTGCTGTGGTTGAAGTTTCACAAAATTAAAAACAGAGGGCCAGATTGTGCCTCAATACACAACCTGGTGGGCATGAGGCACAATTTGAATCTCTATGGTGGATATTTCATGCTGTGTTCCTTCCTTGAGAGTGCAGGATTTTAGTAAAGGGTCAAATTAACCCGTGTTCAGACTGAAGGGGAGATGAGAGTGTGCTCCTACCTCTAGTGGATACACCCCTGTCTCTGTCCTGGATTACTTTTATTCTGGCTCGTAAAGATAACTCTGAGGAGTGTGGGTTTTCTTTCTTTCTTTTTTGTTGTTGTTGTCTGTTTTGCCTTTGGAATGAATTAGATTGCACCAGATGCCATGTGGTTTCACAAGAGAACATTTCTTGGACTGGTCTACAAGGCTAAAACCCAAATCTCTTAGCTCTGCAGCCAGTGCCTAACAAACTAGGCCACAGCACCTCTCAGCCAAGACATTGGACCTTTCTGTGCCTTAGTCACCACAACTCAACATTGTGGCTCCTAAGAATGCTTTGCACTCACCCAGCACTTTTTCACCTGTAGATCTCAAAGCACTTCCCAAGGCACATAAGCATTATTTGCTCATTTTCACAGCTGACCTAACTACAGACACAAGATTTGAAGCAATGTTTGTGTCAATGGCATTGTGATCAGGTTGTCCCACATTAGGATTCTGTTCCCAGCTTTCCTGTGGCAAGTCACTCTGCTGTGCTGCAGATACCCTGTCTGGACAAGGGATACCCAGTAAAAGTAATGGTGTGAGGTCTCACTAAGCATTCAACTGCAGCTTTAACACAGAGGCAGAGTAAGGGGCAGCGCTTCGCTTCACAGTCCCAGGAGCAGACCAGGAACTAGAGTGTGACTAAAGGGTCTAGTCCCTAGTTACCCTGTTGCTCCAGGGGAAAAGTAATTTCTGCCAGTTTTATACCTAGTGTAGATTATTTCCCCGCTCCCATGCCAGCTCGGCTATACTGGTCAGTGCTTTGGAGGAAAAGGGGTATATCAGAGCCTGAGCTTTGACAGCTTCCTGTCTACTCACTCCGCACCCCAGTGTGCTTCTCCTTCGCACATAGGCCATTGACCAGGGTAGCACATGCAGGGGAGTAAGGTGAATGGAGAGGAGGAGACCAAACTTTACCACATTCTGGACTCAGAGTGTCCTTTTAGTTTAGTTTAAAAAAAAACTTTTTATTAAGGCAAAGCTACAATTAAATGTTAACATCCAATATAACTTGTTACTCATTCAGGATCACTTAATATTCAAAGAACCCGGAGAAAGATTCTGGCTTGCTGGCTGGGGAACTCTCCTCCTCTGAGTACGCTAAATGGGGTGACCAAATTTCTAAATACCGAGCCTCTTTTTGGCACTTCTCTTGTGTACATACTTGGCGTGAAAGCTTTTCCATCACAAGGACAGTCCATATTTTACCATACCACAGCTCCATAGGAAGAGGAGTCACATTTTTGCAATAATGTGCAATACAAAGTTTAGCCCCTAACAATAACAGATAAATGAATTTGTCATTCTGTTTAAAAGATAGATCCTTTACTGGAGCATTTAGTCAGCAGATCAGGGGATCTCATATTTTCATGAGATGACTCTCTAATAATTTCCTCCCCAAACTGTCTAATTCCTGGACACAACCACCACATGTGCAAGTATGTGCCCCTTTCCTCACAACCCTTCCAACAGAGCACCTCGCTAGTAGCAAAAATATAACTGGAGTCAGATGTCATCTATACAGTAATTTATACAAATTATCTATGTGAGCAACACAAATTGAAGATGTAAATCTCCTTTCCCATATAGACACCCACTCATGCAGATCAATTTCTTTGTTCAAATCCCTCTCCCAGCTTCTCATCTGGGTTGTGTTCTTATCAACATCTTTTTCAATCAAAACTGTATATATCGAGAAATTAAACCTTTTGCTCCAGTTTGTTCCTGTGTCAATTCCTCAAATATTGTTAAAGGTCTAGATACAGACATGTTGTATCCAGCTATTTTTTACTTATAAGGATTTTAAATACACAGTCTTTGTATTAGTTACGGTATTATGTATCTCTTGGTGTGATTTCAAGTCAGGACCCACGAACAGCTGTCCGAATTGAGTAATCTCAGCTCTTACTCACAATGAAGAGTTGCTTTGATAGTGTCAATTTAGTTTTGAAAAGTATTCCAAACTGGTTTGGAGATCAATGACAAAAATAGCTTCCTGCCTACATTTCTTTTCTCCATCTGGTTCCATGGTGAAGCATAGTTTTGAGTTTTCAAGTAATATTAATTTCTGAAACATTTTACTGAACCTGCTCTTAAATACTGCCTCTTACATAAGCCATTAGAACAATCTATCTCTGGTTCTAATTTTGAAATGTAATGCAATTTCATTAGGTAGCTATAGGGAAGACAATAAAATTAAAAAAGGATCCATTTTAAGGTGTTTAAGCTAAAAAAAAGACTTAGTTTATTCAAAAACTTCCAAGCATCTTCTTTTCAATGGATTTAACACTGTATATTTGAAAGCAGGAGAGGTTTCTTTGTTTTTCTGTTGGGTACAGTTATATCAGGGTTCAAAATCTACATTATAAAGCAGCCTGGGTTACAGCCCTAGGCTCTGTCTATACTTAAATGCCACAGAGGTACAGCTGCAGCTGCTGTAGACCCTAACTGCAACAACAGGAAGGGGTCTCCCATCGCTATATGTAATCCACCTCCATGAGAGGCAATAGCTAGGTTGATGGAATTCTTTTCTTGACATAGCACTGCCTACTCTGGGGATTAGGTTGGCTTAACTATGTCTCTGAAGTGGGGAGTTTTCACACCGCTGAGGGTTGTAGCCACGCCGATGTAACTTTTCAGTGTAGACCAACCCTTGGGAAAACTATTGGGGTGTCTTCATGCTAACAACAATATGATTACTTGTGCATGCTTTTATCATGCTGCTTGTGTAGCTGGTACATAGGAGAAAGAGGAAGAAAATGAGGAAGTGAAGATGCATATTTTTCATATTTGGAGTTAGTGGGGAGCTGAAAAATTGCCTTTTAACTGATCTTATCTTAATTATGGATAAATTATTATCTCTGCATAATAAAACTTTTTTCCTGTCACAAGGGTTCACACATATAGGTTTCCCTAAGTGGAGCTGCACATAAGGCTTTCTCTATCAAGAGAACTTATTCATAAAGATCTACCTGTCACTAGTGTTCACACATATTTCCTGTCAGAAGTGCTCATGTATTTTAGACATTAGCTTTGATGACAAATATTTCGTATCTCAGCTTCATTTTCTTCTCTTTGTTGGGTTCAGTGAAGGAAAATCATGGATAGTTTTTAAACAATTTCAGTTCTTAATCACTTGACTGTTCCTGCCTTTGAAAATGACCTCTTTATGCATAGTCACTTTTCAGAGTAGAATCTCATTTTAAGTATGTGCCTCAGAAAAAAATTGAAAACATGGAAGTACTTCTAAAGCAGAGGTTGGCAACCTTCGGCACGTGGCCCATCAGGGTAATCTGCTGGCGGGCCATGAGACATTTTGTTTATGTTGACCATCTGCAGGCACGGTCCCCCACAGCTCCCAGTGGCCATGGTTTGCCATTCCCGGCCAATGGAAGCTGCTAGAAGCGGTGGCCGGTACATCCCTGCGGCAAGCTGCAGGGGGCCATGCCTGCGGACAGTCAAAGTAAACAAAATGTCTCGCAGCCCACCAGCGGATTACTTGATGGGCCGCATGCCGAAGGTTGCCGACTCTTGTTCTAAACTGTTGAAGGATGCACAGTGCCGTGTTCTCCTCCCCGCCCCCCCACTGTTACCCTGTATCACACTGAGAAATATTTCACTGACATCTCTCTACTACTGAAAAGGTATGTTCCAATATCTTCCTATTGTCTTCTTTAAAAACAACTGGTGCATGTAAGTACCACAAGAACCAAATATTTTTAAGCAGAGTAAACATGTGTATGTCTCTATAGTGTGAGGCAATACAGTTTTTCTCTCTTTTTCCTGAAGAAATAGAATGATGCAATTGAAAGTGGAGTAGAACGCCTACCTCTGTTCCATGCTGGAATGGGGGTAGTCTAAATGTCACAGTTAAGCCCAAACATCAGGTTGTAATTGCTAGAGCGTAAACATGCCAGAGTGAACATTCCAGTGTAAAAATGAAAGTGAGCAGGATGGTTCTTTGTGTCTGCTTATCAAGGCAATTTTGCATCAGATCTAACACTGCCACATTCCCGTACAGCAGAATTCAATTAAAAAAGATACTTAAACAGTAAAGGAAATTACAGACTAGAGTGGCTTTTTTTTATCATTTAACTATGAAATAAAAAGCACAAGTAAATTAATGCACAATAACTATTTTTGCTCTGCTGTCCAAACACATACGAGGCCTACACAAGCACAGTCAGTAAAGCCATTACTACTGAAGGAAAATCCTGATTATTCCCCAAGTTGCTGCTGTACCACAAAATCAATTTCAGATGTAATTTACTGTTAGTTATTCTTGCAAGATATGAACATATCATCTGAGCTTCCCATTTTAATGTGTATGAAGGCAACTAAGAATATCATTGAAACAAAATGTCAGGTCATAAGAGATGGAAGCAAAAATGAACCAGCCCTTGAAGGCTGTCACATAAGATTTCAACACAGCACTCAGAGTACAGAAGCATCATCATACCACTGGCTTGTCTAATCTCTTTTCTCCTTTTTAAAATAACTTGTCTTTTCAGTGCATCCCAATGTGAGCCAGGGTTGCCAAGGAGGGTGTGCCACATGTTCCGACTACAATGGATGCTTGTCATGTAAACCCAGACTCTTTTTTGTTCTGGAAAGAATTGGCATGAAACAGATCGGAGTATGTCTTTCTTCATGTCCAAGTGGATACTTTGGAACGCGGTATCCAGAAATAAATAAGTGTACAAGTAAGTGCTGGGGAAAGCAATGTTGTACCTATATATTTTCTATTTCTGATATGAGACTAAGCCTCATATTGTGTATCCCTATGAATCAAAGAAGTTAAATATTAGATAGACAGATTCTTTAGTTTGTTCAGCCTTTTTATGCTGGTACAATTAATATTCAGCTGAGTGGAATTTTAGAGTGGCAAAGCTTAAGTAAAATAACTTTGTATGGATGACCTATCCAGGCACTGGGGATGGACTCCTCTCTTACATCCTTATTCAAAGGTAAAGGATACCAGTATAGTCCACCAGTGTCCACGAGCCACAGCTACAGCTCAATGGCTGTAGCAGCAGTCAGGGGCCATTGAAACTGCACAGAGTGGAACCTGTGACCATGAGATCCATACCATTTATACACTCTTTGACAATGCTCTTGTCAATCCCTCAGCCTGACCTCTGTTTCTCTGTGAGATAGAAATTGATACTGAGGAGTACTGCTCCACATTGAGGTTTCCAGAGCTACTTTGCATGACCTCTCTGTAACTATATACTATGCATAGCATAACCACAATGGTGCTTTTGCAATTTCGGCCTGTTACTATATTCTGGTCAACTGTCAATCTGTGGGGAAATGCTGAACTGTCATTGACTTTCCGTGGGGTTAGAGCCTAACTTGCATCTCTTCCTTCCTCCTACCCATCAATACTTTTTGAATTTTGACAAAATTTGACATTTTGAAATTTGAAACTAAAACCTGGAGAAAAACCCTTTTTTGACCAACTTTATTTACTAGTCACCTACGTGACTAAATATAACATGGGAATTATAGCTAAGTAATTCTCCTTACTTATTGATGAGTGGATGCTGGAGCATAATCCTATATTCATATAACCTCCGAGCCACTAAACAACTTCAACTAAATGTGCACTTTTCTCTAACAGTATCTCTAGAGTAAATGTAACCATGTCCTTTGTATATCACTTGCACAATAATATATGTACAAGTTTTATCATATTGTTAAAAATCCATGTCTGGTAGCTGGCTTCTGTCCTGTATGAATGATATAAACATAGTAATTATGGAAAATGCTGTGGGACTGCAACAAAAAGTAATGGAGCAGAAATCAATCAATCAATCAATCAATATGAAAAGAAAAAATAATAATTCTAAATTCTGAAATATGTTTTTAATTCTTCCGGAATGAATGGCGATGTATTTGATGGACCTGATTCTCCATTGACTTGCATTTTAGCCAGGGCCGGCTCTGCAGTTTTCGCCACCCCAAGCAGCGCACCAAATTGCCGCCGTGGACAGCGGGGGCTTTCTGTCTGCCCTTAGGGAGGCAGGCACATTTCCGCGGTGGCGGCAATTTGGCGAGGGGGCTTCTATGTTTAGCTGAAGCCGCCATGGACAGCTAAACATAGAAGCTGCCACCGAATTCTCATTTCCCGCAGTGTAAAGGGGACTTCACATGGATATGAATAAAATGTACTCTAACTGGAAGGCCCTTATACATTGCCAGAGTGGCATAAAATATAAACCTAAACCTCGGCAAACATGTAAATCAGGGACTTAGTGTCTAACTGGGGTGAGTGAAAGTGACACAGTTCTTCCCATTTTGTATTACAGAATGTAAAGCTGACTGTGATACCTGCTTCACCAAAAATTTCTGCACAAAATGTAAAAGTGGGTTTTACTTACACAACGGAAAGTGCCTTGAAAATTGCCCTGAGGGGCTGGAACCCAACAATCACACGATGGAGTGCACCAGCATTGGTAAGTGGAGTCTCCAGCCTAAGCCCCAACCCAGCAAGCCCTGCAAGTTTGGCACTCATATTGACCACATGGAGTAAGTGCAGGGGAGGATTTGCAGGAATAGGTTTAGAGTTAGGAACAGGAAACCCAACACTGTATCTGAATTATTTTAAAGAAAGATTCAGTCACAAGAAGTGTTCTCCAGTGCCATAACCTCAAGGTGTTTCCTGAATCTACCCTCTGGCTCCTTCAGAACAATCCATTGCCCTCTGATGAGCAACTTCCAATTATTAGGGACTCTCTTGTGTCAGTTAAGCATAGGCCAATGTTTGGGATGATATGGAGCACCTCAGGAATTCTACCTCAGGGATTCCTCCCCAAAATCTTCAGCATGCTGGTGAATATCGGTTGTACTACACCCCTTCAGGAAATGCAACATGCTTTCTCTTCCACACCGGGCCAGCTCTGCTAACTGGTGCTTGGGGGTAGAGGGTAGAGCCATTGCTCCTTCCCCAACCCGTTGAGGTGTCTTGCAGTATTGACAACTTCAAACGTTAAAAAGCCATGAGTCAGCCCCTCTTCATCGTCCCCTCAATCATGAGATTTTTATACAGATGTTGGGTTTTTTATTTGTCTTCTGGTTTATGAGCCTTTAAGGTGCCTTCAGGACACATTTTTTAAGCTTTTGTCCACAGCCACGGGGAGTAGAAACTAACTTAAAAACTAATGGAAGCTGAGATTCTGATGTAATCACTTTACTCCAGGGGCTGGGGCTTTAATTGAAACTTCAAGTATTGTTGCAAAGCAAGACAAATTCATGGCAATAGGCAACACTGATCCTGTCACTCAGAAAATGCAAAGAGGGGAACAGTCCTTATGCTTCTTGTGCTGCCTATGTTGTGCAGCCACGGAGCTCTGTACTACTGCCTGGCACTGGTAGAAATCTGCTCACACCATGAATGCGGATGTAAATCTCAAGGTACCAGTGGAAATTGTGTGCATATTTTGAGAGGGAAGCAAAGCTTGAGCAGATTTGAAAGGAATAAAAATAATATACAATAGTTTTGCAGCTCTCTTCCCAAATATATATTTACCTCAGTGGTGGTGATGGTTTTCATAGTTTGATTTCCAAGCAAGGACTTTCATCACAGCAAAGAAACCTGAAGAATCATTTCTGCTTCTTTGGTGTGTGTTTCAAGCTGCCTAGGACTTAGCTGCTTTAACAATGAGTCAGTCTTGACTAGGAAAAGTCATTAAAAGCTGCAGAGAAAAAACAGACCTTTGCAGTGCATGTAAAGACCTATTATTTTAACAGGAGAGCCTCACATGTAATATGAAAAGTAAAGTGAGCCACATAACAATTAAGTGGAGATTTTTTGAGATCAGCAGTCTTCTAGGGTTTGTAAAATTTGGAAATAAGTTGCAGAGATGGAAAAATCTATTAGGTCATTAAATCCATCATCCTCATATTGTTGTAGGGTGTATTCCTCTACACCAGGGGTGGCCAACCTGAGCTTGAGAAGGAACCAGAATTTACCAATGTACATTGCCAAAGAGCCACAGTAATATACAGGGGCGACTCTAGCTTTTTCACCACTCCAAGCATGGCAGGCAGGCTGCCTTTGGCGGCACGCCTGTGGGAGGTCCCCGGTCCTGCATATTCTGCGGCATGCCTGCGGGAGGTCCGCCGGTCCCACGACTTCAACGTATCCACCACCGAATTGCTGCCAAATCCATGGGACCAGCAGACCTCCCGCAGGCATGCCGCCAAAGGCAGCCTGACTGCTGCCCTCACAGCGACTGGCAGGGTGCCCCCCGTGGCTTGCTGCCCCAGGCACACGCTTGGAGAGCTGGTGCCTGGAGCCACCACTGGTAATATGTCAGCCACCTCTCATCAGCTCCCCACCCCACTTCCAGCACCTCCCATCCATCGGCAGCCCTGCCAGTCAGTGCCTCTCCCTCCCTCCTTGCACCTCCCGATCAGCTGTTTTATGGTGTGCAGGATGCTCTCAGGGGGAGGAGTGAGGACATGGCAGGCTCAGAGGAGAGGGCAGGAAGAGGTAGAGTGGGTACAGGGCCTGTAGAAGAGCCAAGGGTTTAGCAGTGAGCATCCCCTGGCACATTGGAAAGTTGGCGCCTGTAGCTCCAGCCCCGGAGTCAATGCTTATACAAGGAGCCGCATCTTAACTTCTGAAGAGACACATGTGGCTCCAGAGCCACAGGTTGGCCACCCCTGCTCTAGACAGAGGATGTATATGGTATTAAACGTACACTACATTTAATCTGCAGAAGAAAAATTAGGAGATGGGCCAAACTAGGACAATTATTCAAAAGCACACTCCTAAACATTGAGAATTATCTACATAAGCATTACAGAAGCATACAAAATACATTAGGTGATGTACAAGTCTAGGAAGGCACTCTTTGCTAAAGAAGTTACAAAAGTAAGGGAGCTGGATCCAAATGTCCCTGGTCTGGGCTTTGCAAAAGCAAAACCCTACCAATGAAGTCCTCCAAACCCAACGTCTCTCCCAGTTTTCCCCACCTTTACCTGGTATGTGTTACAAATAGCATCCCTTTCATGGCTCTTGACTAAGTTGTTCAATACCAAGAGAGTAAACAGCATGGACCTGATTCTCCTCTCACCTGGGTATGAATCAAGTTTGATTCCACTGAAGTCTGAGGAATTATGCTTCTGTAAAAAGCAGTGTGAGATCAGAATCAGGCCTAATGTCTCATTTTGCCAAAACCCTTTTTTTTTTTTTTTTGCTATAATTCTTGAATGGAATTGGCAAAAGCAGTGCAGTTAGTGTGAAACAATCCTACTAGTACATAACTGATTAGCATTATTTTACAGTTGAGAGCATCCTGGACAGACCAAATTCTCCTCTCAGTTATACCTCTGTAGATCCAGAGTAACTCCATTTAGGTAAACAGAGTTACTCCCAATTTGGACCCAGGAAATTGAGAGCACTATTTGGCCCAGTTTCTCATCTGAGACTGGCCTTAGAAAGAAGATTTATTTGCTCAAGGCCAGCCTGCTTTTCAGTTTGAAGATTAATTCATTTTTCTTACATTTTGGTTGATGTATAATAAAATGAATATCCTGTATGCACTGTGCGCTCCTAAAGTTTCCGGTCTGGCTCAGCATGTTGTATATTTGTTACAGTGCATTGTGAAGCTAGTGAGTGGAGTCCATGGAGCTCCTGCACAAAGAAAGGAAAAACATGTGGCTTCAAGAGAGGAAATGAAACAAGGGTCAGAGAAATTGTACAGCATCCTTCAGCACAGGGCAATCCGTGCCCAGCTACAAGTGAAAACAGAAAATGTATTGTACAAAGAAAGAGATGTCAGAAGGAAGGAAAAGGTACCATGTTATCACCATCATATGAGCTTGACATTGGGGTTGTTTAATAATTCACTTCTGAACTCCTGGGCCTGCATTTCTTAAGGCACCAAAACTCCCACTGGCATTAGTGTTTGTTTGGCCTGAGTGAGGAGATGTGGAATCGTGTCCTCGCACAGAGTAAAAACTGCGCCGACTCCTTACGAAATCTGCCTTCTGTCTGATCAAACTCTAGAAGTATTTCCTCTCAATGGGTTCTGCAGGCAGAACTGCCGTTGGCATTATGCAAGACCTGGGTGTGTAGGTTAAAGGAAACCCATACAGATAAATAAGCTGAGGCCAAAAATGTTAGCCCCATACTGTAAGCTGTGAATTCGATGGGGAAGTGCACTGCACCAACCCCACACCTGGCACAGCATTCTTCCCCCAGTGCATTGCCACAGCTACTCTGGCTGTCACACGGGAGAGGATGGGAACCCACGCCCCTTCTAGTTCCTACTCCTTCCTGCCCACTCCTCAACCACATGCAAAGAAAGGGTCACAGCCCCATGGAGACCGCTCTCCCTTCTGCACTGCTACTCATGGTATAGGTAGAGCACTGGAAATCAGAGAGGGCCTTACATCCCTCACTCCCTGCCTGGACACACAAAATGGGCCATGCTTTGAGTCCAAATTAGTTAATTAGTATTTAACTAGTAGCTGAAAACCTGTGCTGTCCCACAGGTATAATTTGTAGTCAAGTCTGTAAAAAAGCCCAAAATGGGTGCGAAATGAAAAATTGGACATTAACAGACTGCAAAGTCAATGGAATATTGAACCTGGTGATTTTCTGAACAAGAAGAGTTCTCATCAGGCTTGTAGCTGTTTCCATCGCTTCACACTAACTCAACAGACACTGTAAGCTTCAGAGTGATGTTTGGGGTGATTGTGTGCGATAGTTGTGTTGTTGATTTGTGTCTGGGGAGCCAGTTATTGTGTGTGCTGTGAGATTTGCAGTGAATTGTGCAGGTGCCAGTTGGTCACATGAGTACTCCACCAACTTGGCAGTTTCCCTCATATAGCCAATGAACTTGTTGCATGCAAATTAGCTGTAGAGTAAGGGTAGTGATTGGCTGAATTACCTCTGATATCACAACGCTCTAGGACTCTTAGTATGACATAGACACATGCTTACTGTCACTGTACACCGCATGGATGTAATTCGTAAAATCAAAATGGCTGAGAGCTTAAAAATTGGATGGTAATAGACTGTGAAATCCAGTGATGAATCAACCTGGTGATACTCTGAACAAAGAGAGCTCTCAGCCATGCTCGTAGCTGCTTTCATCACTTCACACTAACTCTACAGACATTCTAGGCTTCCGAGTGACACACAGAGTGACATTTTCAGAATCCTGTGTTGGTTGTTATCAGTTACCAATGGTTTGTTTCAAGTTACTCATAGAAATGGACAAACTTTTTGCTACTATTAATATTTTTAGGGCTGGATTGTTTCATAAGGCCTCAGGCAACAATAAAAGATGGGGTGTTCCTGCCCCACGCAGGAGTATGACAGGGAAGGATTGATGACTCAGGGCACTACAATTTCCTTCCTGCATCCTCTTTGCTGTGGGAGGTAGTGGTCAGGGCTAGCCTATGGAAGCAGTAGATTGTACTTTCCCCCACCCCATACTAGCTTAGCTTTGCTGGGCAGTGTACTGAAGGCAATGGAGCTAAGGCTCCATCCATTCCCCATCCACACCCTATCCATCTTCTCTGGGGTCAGCAAACAGCAAGAGCACAGCATTCATTTATTCTTTTTACCAGCAATTCGCAAACTGGGGTCCACGCACCCCTGGGGGTCCACAAGGGCACTCCACGGGATCTGAGAATCAACTGCACACCACGGAATACCTGTGGAGTGGGGGTGGGTCCTGGGGCTGAGCACTTCTCTTTCAGCTAGTGTCTGCACTGCTGCAAGAGGAGCAGGATCGTCCCACCCAAGCCTGCATGCAAAATTCACATTGTGTTTTCAGACACATTGGCTGGCTCTTCCCATGTTTTCCCTCTGCTGCTGATTTTCACAGGTCCAGGCAGTCCACGAGTCATGGCCGGGGCCACCGGCCCTGCTGATCAACTCCACACTCAGCACCAGGACCTGCCCCCCACTCCACAGCTGTTCCACAGTGTGAAGTTGATTAGCGGGGCCAGTGGCCTGAGGCATGATTCGCGGACCGCCTGGAACTATGAAAATCAGCAGCCGAGGAAAGCACAGGAGAAGCCAGAGCAAAGCAGCCTCTGCCAACCGGCTGGTGCGTCTGGAAGGTCGGTGTGAATTCTACAGGCAGCCCTGCTGGCTCGGGCGGGACGATCCTGCCCCTCTCGCAGCAGTGCTGATGCTAGCTCCAAGAGAGGTGCTCAGCCCTTGGACCCGCCTCCACTCCACAGCTGTTCTGCAGCATGCAGTTGACTTGCATCCAGAGACATAAATAGGTTCTTACTTCCTCTGAATGCTGCTACGCAGTTGCACAGCTCGAGAGACAATCTAGCTAACCTTCAGTAACTAAGGGTCATAATCAGTTTTTTGGTTTTGGGGGGTTTTTTGCAAGGAGGAGTAGGGGAATTGTTTTGTTTTGTTTTTTGCTGCCAAAGCTTGAGCAAACAACACAGGACTGAACATTAATGCTGAAACTGTAAATAACATTTTTCTCTGGGTGATGATGATATTGTGCATGTATATGGTATTTTGGCAGCATCTTCATATTGGTCAAGACATTTCATTTTGAAAAATGTCTGCTGTTCATGTGTAGTAAGTACTTTAAAAGAAACTCCTCACATATTTTACTGTCAATTCTTACTTTGTGCTTTATGGGACTTGTGCCAAACCATATTTGCAAAATATTGTATGCCACAAAAAGTCCTTTAAGGTAATAAATCTATTTTTGCAAAGTGCATAAAGTTGTTTCTTTTGAGCAAGTAATGGACCATAGTCTGCCCTGCTTTACACCCAGTGTTCAACCCCTTTGAAATTGGTGTGGCTGGATGAAGTATAAATTACAACAGCATCTTTCCCAGTGGGATTTGTGTGCGTGTGTATGTCTGAAGGCAAAATGGAGACCTTTGCTCTTTTAAAAGTTTTTAAATCCACGGCTACACCTAACCCCTGTAACAGTAGCCATGATTCTCTGTCATCTCCGCTTTTATATACCTCCATAAAGGAGAAGGATTATTTTTTAAAGAAAATCTTTAATAAAACCAAGGAAATTCACACAAAAAGCCAACTAGGTTAAAATAACATTAAGGACTGGATTATGGTGACACAAGCCAGGAAACTGAGACTTAAGGCTAAAAGTCTATACTTACTTTTCTACTGGAAAAGGGGAAATGAAGCTTTTCACCTTAATCTCCAGGCCACTTCTGCCTCTTCACTCTGACCTCCCCCTCTTCCACAAAAAAAGTTTTGTTCCTTCGTGAGTGACACCTGAAATATACAAGAGCTCCACAGGCTAAATTCATTCAGCAAGCTACACAGTAGAAAGCAGGGGGAAAGAAAGTTCTAGAAAAGAAAAGAGAAAACAAGCAAAACTGGGTTCACTGTTAAGAAAAAATGAAAACCACATTTAAGTAACACAGGAAGCTATTTTGCAATGCATATGTTGTTACATCTATTATATTAAAGGCCACAGATAGATCTAGTAGTATCAGCACTGATGTTGGTCATTCCTCCATGGTCATAAGCAGATCATTAGCTAGTTCAGCAAGTGCTGTTTCCATGCTGAATCTAAGTCTGTATTCTGACTGTTAGGGATTTAGAGCATTGGCAAAGGACAAGTGATGATGAGTTTGTTTGCCACAATTGTCTCTGTGACTTGGCTCAGGAAGGTGAGATTAGAGACAGGGTGTTAGTCAGCTAAATTGCTAGTATCTCTCATAGGCATTTGCCTGTGGTGAGTAGGCAGATTCAGATAAAGCACATGGAAAGATTCTTTTGTTTCATTTGTCTATTGTGTCCTTTGGTCTGTCAAGATGGGTTGTAATTCTGCTTCTGCTTTCTCCTCACTGAAGTAGACTGAGAGGTCTTCACGGGAGAAGGTGCTAGGTTCTGAGACAGAATGCAAACCAACTGGGATAATTAGGTGAATTGAACCATAAATAGTTCTTCCAGCCTTGATTTAGCAGGCTACAGCTGCCCACATTAGCCTAGATGGACCACTGTCTAATCCAACATGGCAATTTCTATGCTGTTGTGTCCCAGGTAGGACACTCTAACACTTCTATCCTCACCTAAACCTTCTGAGGGTTTATTTTGGTATTTTCTACCCGTTCCAAGCCATGATTTCCAAATTCATCCAATCTGCAATATACTTGATCCTTTGCCCAGCAACTGATCCTGCTTCCCAACTGATCCCTTTCCTTTCTCTCCCTCATCTGTGTTTTCTGTCTTGTAATCCATTTTCCAAGACACAAGCATCCTCCAGTTTAATAAGGTGCTTCTTTTCCCTGCCCATGTTGAGATCCTTCTTTGATTTTGACCTTTGAATGAAAATCCCACTGCATGAGAGTCAACTGGTGCACTAGTTTGCTGCGATCACTGTCATGAGACAGATGATGATACCAAGTACTGCTGTGATTTCCAGAGGTGCAAAATGCATTATGGGACACAATGGAAAAAGAACTGAGAAAATACTGTGTATTATCCAGAAAGATTTGCTTACAGTTTTTTCATAAATGTGCTTTTGGCCATACTCATGACCTTTCAGTGGTTGCTTTCTGCAAAGGTACATGAGATTGGCTTTTACTGGCAGGAAACCAAATGTCAAAGTTGCATGCACAAATATTTGTGGAAAATGAATTTTAAGTTTTCATACATGAGTACCTGTATTTCTGCCAGAACTGCTGAGAATGTGGAAAAACTATACCATGTGATTTATCTGACTAATCACAACTAAACAATACACTTGGCCTTGCTAATATTGAATGCTATCAAAGGACATTTCATCATCAATCTGCCAAGATTTAAATAGTCACCAAAAATTGTCTAATAATTATGAATAAGGACTATATCATGGGAAACAGTGTTTATTATGCAAGAAAATATGCACGCTAAATGTATCAAATATATGTATTTGTTGTGGAACATTAATTAATGTATTATTATTATTTATTTGTATTACTGTAGTGGCTGGGAGCCCCAGTCATGGACCAGGAACCCGTTGTGCTCGGTTCTGTAAAAACACAGGAAAAAAAAGGACAGTCCTTGCTCCAACAAGCTTACAATCTAAGTATAAACTAATAGACAGCAGCAGATGCACTCAGACAGATGGGTTCAATTATTTCTAACTGCAGTTTAGTGACCATCAACTCAGGGCAGCCTGGAAGCACGGCATGACTGTGCTGAGAATTGCTTTTGACTAAGCAGAAGAGAGAGCGCTCCTTGGAAGCAGGTTAGCCCAGTGGGTCTGATAGGTAACACTTTGCTACGGAAAACCAAGTGGGTGCTTTGTGATTCTTCAATGCACCCCAGAAATGGGGAGGAAGAAATCTCCTTGGGCAGGGAGTGATCTCTAGGTGAAGAATGGAAGAGACAAAGGAATAAGCGGGGGGAAGAGAAGGCTTTGGACAGGAGTAGTTTTAATGAAGACGGGATTATATTGAAATAAATTGATGGAGCTAGATAGATGGAAAATGTTGCTATTCTCCACTTCGTATATCTGAATCTAAAGGTTTATGTTTGGTTTGAATAGCCAGGAAGGCCAAGATTCAGGACAGTTCTGTTGTTTTATTAAACTAGTTCATCCATCCCTAATTAGTGTGTGTGTGTCCAACATATTTCCAGACCAAATCTGATAAATATGCAGTTGGCTCCCATAGATATAGTTGGAGTCCTATCAGGCTTTCATTAGATTTCCAAAAACACTACTCAGCTAAAATTCCCAAAGCCATTCATCAAGGTTAGAGTAGCTGTTACTTTAGCTGAAGACAATGTAACATAATACCAACAGGCTTAAAATATTAAGTGATAAATTCCCCTTCCTTACACTCACTCACACGCCACAGAGTCACACACATCAATGGAACACAAAGGGCTGCTTAATAAACTAAGCTGCTCATTTAGTATTTCTCTTGAAGAAAAAGTTGTGTAGCTGATCTCTGATCACTTTCTTTTGTTTATAAACCTGGCTTTCATTAGCATTCAATTAAACTGTTCCAAGCAGAACTGACAGAAAAATCACATGAAGTTTGTAACAAAAGACAAACAAAACAGGAAATAAAAAGAATTATATTGTGTATTGAAAATACAGCTCTCTTGGAGTTAATGGCAAATTCTCTGACATCATTGGGGCCAGGAATTCATCCTTATTGTTTAGTAACCAAAGGGAGCACTGATGAGGGGCCCGATGCAAAATACATTAAGGTCAACACGAGTCCCCCCAGTCATTTGATCCTATCAGTCTTAGTTTGCATGTACAAATGGAGTGTTGGGCCTGCATTGTGAGGGCCTCACTTGTGGAACAGGATGTTGAAATTTTGGCCCTTAAGGTCAGAATATCCCAGGTTGCACTGATTACACATAATCTTTTTTCTTATTAATGCAAAATAAAGAAACACACAAATACGTTTTAAGGGGAGGTTTGCTGTTTGAGAAGTTAGCTCTATAAAATGGGTATATTGGAATTTCTGGCTGGGTCTTTCTGTAGGCTTAGCAAGAGCACCTGGCTAGTAATGAACCCTTCTGCTAGTATCTAGGCCAGTGTTGCCTAAACTGTGAGGCTGGGCTCCCTGGCAATACCATAGCTTCTTTCAGGAGAGTCACAGGCAGCCCAACAAAAATTGACAGGAGAGGGAATGAAATAGTAGATTCTGTTCTCCTTAAGTCTTGACAAAACAGTATTATGTATTAGTGCTATTGTATTTGTTATTGTAATGGACATCCTGCAGTAGAGGAACACCTGCTTAGTCCAAAGTGGAAGCAACCCATGAGTAGGGCTCCGTGTCTGTCACAACAGTTGTGGAAGTCGCAGATTCTGTGACTTTCCGTGACCTCCATGACTTCTGCAGGAACCAGTGTGGCTAACTCCAGGGCTGCCCAAGCAGCTGGCTCTAGGTCCAGCTGCTCAGGTGGTCCCCAGAACAGCCACACCAGTCGCTGCTGGGTGGCCCCGGGGATAGGCACACTAGCCGCTGCTCCGGAGGCCCTGGCAGTGTCCCCAGGCAGCCAGCCAGAGCAGCCACAGTCCGCGGCCTGAGCAGCTGGTGCTGCTGACCACGGGTGCCCCCCTTCAGCAGCAGTCCCCCGCCACGTCCCTCCAGCGACCACTCCCACGATTTAATCACAGGCATTTTTAGTAAAAGTCATAGACAGGTCATGGGCCACGAATTTTTGTTCATTGCTCTTGACCTGTCTATGACTTTTACTAAAAATACTCATGACTAAAACTTAGCCTTACCCATAAAGAATGGGAAATTAAATAGGTTGGCTGTCCCTGTCCATTCCACATGTTAAAAATGAAAGGCCTGATCCAAAGTCTGTTAAAATCAATGGAAGGCTTTTCATTGATGTTAGTGTGTTCTGGGTCAGGCCCATAATTCTCAAATAACTGCTCCTCATCTAAAAAAAGAACAGTCCAGGAGCTCTGGCCATGTTTGGTACTGACTGCTCAGCAAGGTTACTTTTTTACATACAGCGTTTTACCTAAAGGTACATGGGAAGGTGTGATAGTCCAATCAAAGATCATGTTAAACCTCTCCCACTGTCCCCCAGACATATCTAGGCTAGTGACATTTAAAACAAGGACCAAAATGCTCAAAGCTGAGACATCACGGTAATACATTTCTGTGGTGCGACAGTAATGAAGTGCATTCTGTGTGAAAGAAACCAGTGTGGCTATGGTTAATGACCTTGCTGCATGATTAGTCACCAGGCTTCTGAAGCTTCAAAATTAACGTGAAGCTAATTACTGTATCCTTGTGTTTACATTGTGTATATGCCACTGGGTCATAGCTTTGGCCTCTTGCAAGTCCAAGCTACTATAATTGAGGAATCTGTCTTGTGAAGAGTTTGATTGTTTATTTTCTGTTTGTTTCTGCCAAGAAAGCCCTTTGTTTCCTTTCCTGGCTGGGGTTTTGACTCTTTAACTTTAACACATTTCTATCCTTCATTAGTAGCATTGCTGAGACTAAGGGTCCAGTTCTGTGTCCCTTTTACAGCAGCTCAGAGATTGCAAAACCAGTTTAAATGGCCTCCTGTGGTTTTCTCAAGCAGAGAGCTAGTGTAGACTGCATTATGTCACTCCCACTCATAGCCCCAGGCACATACAAAGTTAGGCGGGGAAGGACTGGCCTGAGTACTTTGCGTTCTGGCTATTCTAGACTGCAGAGCACCCTACAGATGGCTGAGTGGAGCTGGTGTAAGTTAGAGCAGTGACTTGCACTGCTGTAGCTTACAACCAGAGCTGCACTGGTTCCTGGACCAGCCCAGAATCTCAGAGGTGCAAAGCTAGCACAAAATCACCTGTGACGTGCCAAACCTGAAAGGTGCAGTATGGAATCTGACCCTTAAAGCCAGGGGTTGAATGCTCAGAAGGAGTTAAACACCTAAATCCTAATTTAGGGGTTTTAGTGCCCATTTTGGTTCCACTTAGATGCACAAAACTCTTGCCTAACCCTGGTAGGTGCCCAAACGGTCAAAATTTTCAGGGTAAAAGTTTCCTCTGTGCCTAAATTTCTGCCTCTAGGTATGCACACTGCTGCTTCACTATAAGAGTGTCTGCACTGCAATAAAACATCCATGGCTGGCCCAAGACCTTCCCCACTCATGAGGTCCCAGAGTCCAGCAGCCAAAATCGGAAGGTGACCATCTTTTCAAAAGGCAAAAGCAGGACACATGCAGGACCCCACCCACTCTGAGGCCCCATCCCCTGGTCCACCTCTTCCCCCTGAGGACCCACCCCCTGGCCAGGCCAGAAGCCAGAGCTGGACCATGGTAAGAACTGACCAGGGAGCCTGGGCTGCTGTAGGGAGCCCTGGAACCTTCACTTGCCCTGGACGGTGGCCAGGGTGCTCAAAAGCAGTCCCCGTCCCATGTCCCTGCCCCTTGTGGTGTGCCACCCAGGGCAAGTGGCGTGTCCAGGGCTCCCCACAGCAGTCCAGGGTCCCTGGGCAGCTCTTATTACTTCTTGGCCAGGGGGCAGGACCTCAGGGGGAAGAGGAAGAGCCAGGGTGCAGCCTCGGGTAAGGAAGAGAAGCAGGGGGTTGGGGACTTGGGAGAAGAGCAGAAGCAGGGACTGTGCCTCAGGGAAAGAGAAGGGTCAGGGGGCTGGGCCTCATGGCAAGGGGGAGGGCTAAGGCCCACCTCAACCAGCCCCTTTTACCAAGAAGAGGCTGGGGCCACCCTTGAGCCTCAGGCAGGTGCAGAGTGGGGCCACAGGGAATCAGGGACAAATGATTTCCAGGAGTCATTCAGCCTAGATCAGGACTCGAATTCTGCATTTTCAGATGGTCCCACTCATTTCTGGATGGATGATCACCCTAGCCCAAATGTTTATATTGCAATTTTATAGCCCTGTAGCTTGGTCCCCACAAGCCGAAATCAGCTGACACGGGCCATCCAGGGGTCTTTTATTGCATGTAGACATACTCAAAATGTCTGGACACCTATGTCCCACCTAAGGCCCAGAGCAATTCAGGCAGACAGGCATTCAAACATTTAAGACACATACATGGCCCAACCCAGCAGCCACCTATAGGATCAGGTTCCATTCAGAACTCAGCTGGCGGAGAAGGAGCAACAGCATGCCTTATAAGTTTTAGCCCACTGGTTACAGGAGTTGCCTGGGAAATAGGAAATCCAAGTTCAATTCCTCCGCTTAGGCAAAGAGGGAGAAAGGATTTGAACCCAGGTCTCCCGCCACTGACCTATGGGATTTTCTGACATCTGTCCTGTTGAAGCTGTTCCACTATGGCTTAAATACTTAAATAATCATTGGGCCAGAGAAAGAGAGCAAGCAAAAGACAGAATGACTTGGTAGCCTGGTGGGCCCTCTACTCTAATTGTTGTTTAGTTTTATTATTTAGCCACAGTAGAACAGCTTTAGCAAGAGAGATTAAGGAGGCCCGGTAGCAGAATATCCCATAGCTCTGTAATTAGAGCCTGCACCTGTGAGGTAAGAGACACCTGTTCAAATCCTTTCTCCCCCTCTATCTGAGCGGTAACTGAACCTGAGTGCCCAACATCCTATGCAACTGCTCTAAAAGTTATAAGGTGCCTATCACCACGAACCTGTGAATTGCTATGAAGAGATAGATACCAGCCTGCAGTCTGAAGTTAGTTGCCCATCTCCAAGAGAGAGAAGGGCCTTAATATATAGCCTCCTTGTGGGTATCTCCCATTGGCTAGCTTAGGCGGCTTCTCACGTAACATGCTGGTGTCTGAGAATCACAGTCTCATAGTATATGGATCCTAGTTACCAAACTTAAACTTTATGGATTGCAGGGTAGTTCCTGTGATTTTCCAGGTGCCCAAAAGTTAGGTACTACGTCACAACACCAAACTCCTTTTTGTCATTCAGCCCCAGGTTTTTAAAAGCATTTAGGTACCTGAAGATGCAGATAGATGCCTAGTAGGATTTTCAAAATTGCAACTAGGTGCTATCTGAATCTTTATGCACCTAAAAATCTAACCCTTAGAGCCCAATAAAGATTAAAACTATTTCTTATAACAACTAGACCTTTATGCTATCCCTTATTTTCTTATGTGAGCGTTAATTCCGCATTATGCCTAATAACTCCAAGAGGAAAGGAGACACAGGCCAGGGTTGGGCAACTATATTATACATAAAGGCCCACGCTATCAAAGACCGTTTGCATGTGCAGCTGAGCTATTCTGTATGCACAAGATAACACATGCTATGCACCTAGGCAAGCTGAAAATGGCTGCTTGGCTGGCCGTTGCCTCTGTGCCTCTTTTGGAGACACTCACCTCTTCCAATTCCTCTCCTTTGCCTTCTTCCTCTCTTCCCTGTTCTGGCAGGACAGAGAGCAGTTGCCGGGGTCACTCAGCTGCCCTTAGCTCTTCTGGAACATGCTCTAAATTGTGCTGGACTCACTGCGAGTAAACAACCTTGATACTTGGTTAACGAGGACATAAACCATTTTGAAACTTAAAAACATGAAGTGTGTGGTCAGCTGCTCCTGTGAAGGGAACAATTCAGAGAAAGCAGTTAGTGTTTGCATGTTGAAATGCTGACTGCACTCTAGCCACCCTCCCCACATCGCTAAGCCTAGTAAATGAACTTATTAAACTGTTTTTCTTACCATTAATGAGTCTTTATTGTACCCCCTTATGTTCCCTGAGGACTTTGTCCTAGATGCCTCATCTCCACAAGAGAAAACAGAGGGTGAAAAATACAACAACCTGCTGTACCACAAGCCCCTACCCCTCTGCCCCCCCTAAGTTCCCTTCACCTTGTCTGCCATCCCATAATCACCAACACTGCTGAACTCCTCCTCCCTGCCACAAAAATAGAAAGGGACAACTTGCCAATTTACCCACTCTCCACTCACTAGCAGAGCACTGCAGAAGGTCAATAGTTCCTGGGTAGCACTGCCACATAGAGGTGATGAAGGGAACTGGCTAAGCTGGCAGGAAGGTTAACTAGCACATCCTTTCTCCAGACCTGGGCCCTTCCCCATTTTGATCTTTGGGTCTTGGAAAGAAGCATGAGAGAGAGAAAATAAATTCATTAGTACATCTAACAAACAGGGTCAAAGAATGAAAAACATTTGGAAAATGTTGGCCACAGAGTAAAAGAGGCAGTGGATGTTTTCAAGTTTAATGGTGACGCATACAGCACTGTTTAATCAGAGTTAAATCCTGGTCCATGGAATACTTCCATGTATAGCAATGCTATTATGGCATTGTAAATCAGGGAAAGCTATAGTACTCACTCACTGTTGTATAATTTGCCATATTTGTGATGGGCCTGATCCAAAGCTCATAGAAGTCAGTGGGATTTGGATGAGGCTCTACAGGGTTATTTTCAAAATTCCTTTATTATAAAATGAAAACAAAGAAAGACTTTCCAGCTGCTGTTCCTACTCATCCTGCTGAATCATTGTCTATTCATCCCCACCCAGGCAGTTTCTCCTACCTCTTCACCCTCAGCTCTCTGCATCTCTGGTCCTGTATCTTCTCAATGAACTTCCCCAGCTACATCACCAGGACTTCCATCTGCTTTGCTCAAGCCAGCACCCCATCCCTCACTTCCAAGCACCTTCCCCACAGCTTTAGCTACCATTTTTATTACAAAGCTCTAAGAGGAGCTTCAGAATGCTCCCCATTAGGTGTCAACATCAAAAAATATTACTATAGATTCATAGGTCTTCAGCCAGAAGGAAACATTATGGTCATTTAGTCTGTCTTGCTTCATAGCACAGGCTATCAATGTCATGCAGTCAGGGGCGGCTCTAGGCATTTTGCCACCCCAAGCACGGCAGGCAGGCTGTCTTTGGCGGCTTGCCCGCAGAGGGTCCGCCAAAGCTGCGGGACCAGCAGACTATATACAGGCAAGCCGCTGAAGGCAACCTGCCTGCCACCTTCACAGTGACCAGCAGACCGCCCCCAGCAGCTTGCCGCCCCAAGGACGCACTTGGTGTGCTGGGGCCTGAAGCCGCCCCTGCATGCAGTGATTCCTGAAGCTTGCCAAACAACTTGTGATTGAGTTTGAGCATACCTTTTAGAAAGACATCCACTCTTGATATAAAGATGCCAAACAATGGAGAATTCACTACATACCTTGGTATTTAACCTACTGAAAGTCACAGCTGAGTAGCAGTTTAAATTTGGCTTGTGTGGGGGTGTGTGTGTGAGAGAGAAAGAGAAGTTTAGCACAGTTCATTTGACAATCAGGAATTTTATATTACACGCTTATAGTTCCTTAGAATTTAATAGAGAGTGAAAAATATTTCTATAGATTTGTTAAGCCAACCTATGGAATTATATACAACAGTAGGGGCATAGTAGATGCTATAGACTGATTTCTATAAATATTGTATATATATATGTCAATATCAGTATAGATAAATAGATGTGTGTGTATAATATGCATACACACACATTCCTATGAAATACTATAAGCAATTATAATAATTTCGGCAAAGTTCTATTAAATTTCCATAGAACTCTACTGTTTTCATCCCTAGTAAATTCTATAGGACTTCTGCATTAGGGCATGCTTGATCCACAAATAAACGTAGAGCCTGATCCTCTGCCCATTAAGGTCAATATCAAAACTCCTGTTCTCCCAGTGCAGCCAAACTTGCTCTTGGGCCAGACAGCCCTGAATCAGAGACCTACAACCAGCTCCCTGTATCCCACCCCCTCATTCCACTTTGTCCATGCAAATAGAGAAGCAAGTTATATCTGGCTCAGTTTTCTATAGCTCTTCAGAAGCCCAGGATCGCTATGGTAGGATGCATGCAGGATTTGGCTGTGTGCCTATATTTCACAAAAAGTTTCAATGAGGCTGGTGGGCCAGATCCCCAGATGGTATAAATTGGTGTAGCTCCATGGTCAGTCTACAGTAGCTGAGGGTCTGACCCACTGCGTTTGCATATTAATATATGTTAAGGCCAAGAAGAATTTAATTACTTTTTAAATTAATTGCAACAAATATTATTAATGTTTAATTCTCAGTATTTTTTTTTTAGTTTGTTCACATAATTTTTTGCACTAGCGGGAACTTAATAAAAAACAACCCTAAGAACTAATTATTGATTAAAAATTCAGTGACAGCAGAAATCATGATTCATAGTATATTCCAAAAAATCAGTGTTAATAATCATACCATTAGTTCCTTGCAATAGAGAATGATGGCAAAATTATGAGCCAGTTGTCTACAAATGAAACATACAATCCCATGATTTTAATTCCCCCTCTCTGTAGATTTTAATTATTAACTATAGAAGGTTTTTTGTCCCATTGGTTTTTTGGGTAAAGAGTGAAATCAGCCATTAGTGACATTTCAGCCAATATCTATGGCAAACAGTAGCCCCAGTAGGAAGATTTACAACTACATTCATGTCTCTACTTTGTTCTTAAGCTTGTATTTACTTTTACCTATTTGCTTTCTAAAATTCTCACCCCCCATTTGTCATCTGAAGAACTTGGTTTAAGAGGAAAACAGGCTTCAGACATGAAATACAGCTACATTCCTGAAACATGAGATGCACAACCTTTAATTCATGCAACCTTTCATTTACAGTTATGTTCAAGGGATGGCATAGTGTCATTATGGACAATGCCTCTCCTTGTTATTAGCCTACATAAAGGTCTAAAACATTTAAACATTTGAAGGAATACCCTCCCAGGCTTCATTTTCTTTCCCTTTCCCTTCCCCCATTTCCCATCACCCTTTCGGGCTGCTCTTGTTCTAAGTGCATAATCTAAATGCTGTGCACTGCAAACTGCACTTATTGTTGGCTTCAGGCTTAGAAGGAACCTTCTGAACACTTTTTATACAAACTCTAATGAGGTCAGATTTGGAAAAATCTCAGCTGCTGGACTTGGATCCCATGCAATAGTGACCATTTATAATTAATATTAATGAATGGCAGATGTTTATTGCCTAAGTAGAAATGTGGATTGCTACACCAGAAGGATTTAGTTTAAACCCAGAGGAACTGACTTTATTTCTTCAACAGTTTGGTGGGTGGGTGCATGGGGAGTATGCCAATGGGTAATCCAGCCACTGCTACCTTCAAGCATGAGCAAGCAGTGACTGTCAGGAAAAGAGCACCATGAGTTTCCTACTCCACTTAATAATGATACTTGTCTTCTTGTGGGGCCTGATACAACATTAATTGAAGTCAGTGAGAGTCTTTTCACTGACTTCAATGGGCTTTGAATCACACCCAGTCGTCTGTAGATCTCAAAGCACTTTACGAAGGTAGGGAAGTATTAATGTCTCTCTGTTAGAGATGGGGAACCAAGGCAGAGATGTGACGTGGATACTGTATTTTAACATGGTTCACACATGGCCAAGGCCATACTCCCTAATGTATTACATATTTTTGTTACTTTCTAATGGTCTTAAACCAAAACTAAAACCATCAAGCATAAGACTCAGCAAAACCTGACATTGGCTCAGATAGTAGACCCCAGCCCCGCAAGGTGCACTGTGTCAGTGGAGTCCCCCTGTGCCTCTATGGCTTTCCATTGACTTAAATGGGCCTTCACATGAGTACAGGGGCCCACTTATATGAAGCACTTTGCAGGGTGCCTACATTTTCTCACTGAAAATCACTCTCATCCCATTGGGTTTAACTGAACCCTTCACCCTTTCAAGATAGATACAGTCCATTTATTGAGTGTATGGGGGGGTTCTCTAGAAAGACACCTAGGAAATGAAAGTCCTAGGTAAAATTTCAAAAGTGTGTAAGTGTCATAGGAGCCTAAGTTCCATTTTCCAAAGTCACTTAGGTACTTTGGGCTAGACTTTTGAAGGTATTTAGGTGCCTAACTCCCACTGATTGTGGTTTCTAACTGACTTAGGAGCTTCTGAAAATGTTATTCTCTGTCTGCTCTGCCTGTACATTAAAGACTCCCATAGCACTTGCTGAAGTGTATGGAATTCTTGGCCAAAATGTCCCATTCCTCTTACTATCATGAAGTGTGCTGTGCATTAGATGGTTGGTGTATTCCTACCCAAGGGTGCCTACATATCAGAAGGGCTGTAGGCATACAGCTTACAAAGCACTATGGGGTGAAATCTACATGAAAAATATTATCATTCATTATTATCAGCCACTGGTGACTAAAGGAGTTAGACTGGTGAATAAAGGAATAATGTAAGTGTAGTGCCTGCCCCTAGCAAAAGCAGCTGTGTGACAGGGCATTATTGGTGGCACTCTGGTCACTAAGGTTGCTGCAGCACTGGGAAGAATGGAGGCATAACTGAAGCCAATTAATCAATTACTGTTGGGGAAATGCTAACACTTGGGTTCAGTACACTGGGTAGCAGACAGAGGCACCCTGCATAGGCATTGACTTCACCTCTGCCTGGTGGGTGCTCGAACCCTCCCCGGTCCTGCCCACACCCCTGCCCGACCCCCATTCCACCCCTTCCCCAAAGTCCCCGCCCCACCCCGGTCCCGCCACCTTCCTGCCCCCATTCCACTCCCTTCTCCAAGTCCCTGCCCCTGCCCTGCCTCTTCTCCACCTCCTCCCCTGAGCGCTCTGTGTCCCCGCTCCACCCCCTCTCTCCTGGAAAGTTCTAAGCACCACCAACTAGCTGTTAGGCGGGGGGGGGGGAAGTGCTGGGAGGGAGGGGAAGGAGTGGGGATACGGCACGCTTGGTGGGGAGGAGGAGGCGAGGAGGGAGGAGCTTGGCTGTCAGTGAGTGAAGAACATCCACTAATTTTTCCAGCCCTGGAGCACCCACAAAGTCGGTCCCTATGGCACCCTGTGAGATGCAGGAGCTCATATGGGAGCATTAACCCTCTCAGCTTAGAGAAGGAGACTTGAGGGATGACCTGCACGAAGGGCAGGGATCTGCACACAATGGACAAGATGTTGCGCTGGCTAATGGAGCAACAAAAAGAGATACAGAAAACCTAGCAGGTAGAGAGGCAAGCGCTTCTGGGTTGACAGGTAGAACAGCAGCAAACATTACAAGAGTTCACCAAAGAATAAGCCCAGGTACAGCAACAGCCCAGGGACTGGAAATCGAGTGGTGAGCCTAGGATTATGTAAGATGGCCCCAGAAGATGACCCCGATGCCTTTTTAGTAACTTTTGAGTGGGTGGCTATTACCACCAGATGGGATAAAGTGTGTGGGAACTTTGGCTAGCCCCTTATCTGGCCAGCAAGGCTCAGGGGTCCTATGTGGCCCTGAGTGAGCACCAGGCCAAAAATTATGATAATTGAAGGCTGCTATTTTACATAGGGTGGGCCTGTCAGCAGAGAAATACCACCAAAAATTCAAGGTGGCAAGAAGGAACTGCAGGATATATCCCTGGGTCTTTGCACAGAAATCGTCAGACTAGGCTACTTTATGGTTACAGCCAGATAGCTAGGACATTGAGGCCCTAGTGGACTCCATTATTCTAGAGTTTACAGAGAGCCTCCCTGAGACTACATGGCTCTGGGTCTGGAGACATCCATCAGAACCATTAGGGGGAGCAATAAAATTAACAGAGGAATATGTGGAGGCAGATTTCCCATGGAAAGAGCTCTGTACCCCTATGCTCAAGAACAGGGGGAAAGAAGGTTGAAGAACCTCATGTAATAAAGCTTGGGAAGGGGATTCATAGGATGAACAAAGCTGCCCCAATTGCCCACGCAGTAGCTTGCTACCAGTGTGGGGACAAAGGGCACATAAAGAGATACTGCCCCTGCATGGACTGAGGGTTTGCAGAGTTCTGTGAGTGGACAGATGTAAAAGAGGCAACCCGGGATTAGGACAATTCCTGTCAAAGTTGCCTGAAGAATGACAAGGGATATTGTGGATTCAGTGGAAGCATGTTCCCTTGTACAAAGCATCCTGGTTAAACTTCAGTGGCCACAGGAGAGAGCGATGATGATGATTTATTGTATGCAAAGGAAAAGAGCACTTACGTCCCCTGGCTGTCATCCTCTTGCAAGTAGAAAGAAAATTTAAGTGGCAGAGAGTAGGCATAGTAAATTTGCTGCCTTCCTCAGTAATTCTAGGAACTGACTGGACTCCCATCCCCCGTATGAGAAAAGGAGACCTCATGGGTGAAGGACCCCAATAAATGGATCCACATAAAAAACTCATGAGTGTAGACCCTCCAGGTAGTCCTCCAGGTGAAATGTGTGATAACTGTAAATATATGGCAACAAGCTCAGAAAGATGCGACACATTGGAAAATTCGTGGAGAGGAGAAAAATGTAAGGAGGAGGCTGTGGTGAGGCAGGGAATGCTAGATCAGGGACACTTAGAGGAAAAGGAAGGCAGCCGCTTGGCCGACTCCCAGGAAAACAAGCCCTGGACAAGGCATAGGATCAAAAACAAGCCAAAGAGAGAGAGGGGTCCTGACAAAGAAGCCTTGGTGGGCAAACCTACCCCAACAGTCCTGAACAAGGGGCAAGATAAGTCAGGGAAAGAGAGGATCCCTAGACTGTGGCTCTAGAGGGACAATTTACAAGGGTAGAGATAAGCCAGAGGAAAGACCTGTGGGATATGATTGGTGTGATGACCAATGGGCCAAGATGGAGACGTGGAGAAACCTCCACCCTCTAGCTGTACCTTTTTCAGGTGGAATCCAGGAGCCCCTCACCAATGGTCAATAGAATGCCAGCCCCAAAGGGCAGGAGAACCCCCCGTAGAATCCAAGCTCCGTGAAGAGGGCAGGGTTCTGGCAGCAAAGAAGACCTCTTTCAGAGGCAAGAAAAGACCACAGGTGAAATAAAGGGAGAAGGAGGTGTGTGACAGGGCATTATTAGTAGTGCCCTGAGTTCCTGAGCAGTAGCTGAGGTTGCTGAAGCACTGGGAAAAGTGCAGGCTTTATTGAAGCCAATTAATCAATTGCTGTTGGGAATTACTGACCCTTGAGTGACGATTGCTAAACTATTGGGGCAGTTAGCCCAGTATTGGAAGGATATAAGTGGGAGGAATGGGAAGCAGTGGAGAAGCTCAGCGTGTGAGCTTGGGCTGAGTAGTGAAGGCTGTGGGGATACCTCCTTTTGTGGTAAGCTTTGTAAGGAAAGAGTAAATGCACAGGTGGTGAAAGGGTAACAATGGGGTGTGTATTTGTGCCTCTGAGGCCACACAAACTGACCAGGCAGTGCAGTACACTGGGTAGTAACAGAGATACCAGGTAACAGGCTAATACACTCACATTTGGGGAAATTGTCAGTGGTTTCTCTTTTTTACTAGGCCTAAGGCCCATTCTATAGTGGGATGGGAAACAAATTACCCATATGTAGCCCAGTCTATAGATTACATATATATTATATTGATTACTTAAGAATTACCAGGGTTGACAGGTTCTTGTCCAAAGACCAGGCCCAGTATTATTCAAATTATTATATAGTTAAGAAAACCGATGTGCACAGTTGCAAAACTCACACTATAGAAACTCCTCTGTATTTACAAATAGTTTATTAATAAGTTTAGCACACAAACACCCCAACTCAGCTAGGTAGATAGAGATACTACAGAATGTACATCTGCACATCCATATACCCACACTATTCCTTGCAGAACAATCTGATATGCTAGCCATCATCATCCTCATCACCATCACCTTCACCCCATCACCAGTGACCATCATTCTGACCCCTTCCTTCCAAAGAATACATCTCCTCCTCCTACTGCCCCAAGGCTGGAATGCAACTTTTATAACATAGATATGTTGACACCACTGTGTTTGATGCATATTCAGTAGGCGTTTTTTTCCTTTTCCCTATTTGTGTATCCTCACCTTACTAATGTTGCAGTGTCCTTCTCCTTCTCCATTAGTATATCAATGATTTCAACTTATTATCCTATACATCAATTCGTTACCATGGCCCTCTTGTGGTTAGAAATCTGCAGAAGTAGCTGTTTTGTTCGTCAATTTGTTGCTATGACATTTTTATGGCTGGACTCTTGGACACTCTTGCGGTTGGTTGTTCTTGTGATCAGAAATTCCCCTTAACCACTCTGTTTTCAGCTCCTCAAAACTTGGGGTTTCCTGTTGGGCCATTTATCTATTCTAAGTTCGTAGGCCTCAGCCTTACGTTAACTTGCTGAAACTAATGTCTTACAGGATACAGGCCTGTAGGTTTCTTGCATTACTGCTGAATATAATGCATAAGAGTGAATATAATAAAGCCAAGCGAGCCCTATGGGCTACACATAGCAGTTTCAAACCTGGTTTGAAAATGTTTTTGTTTATAGATGGACAGTGAGCAAACTTGGCTTAAAATTGAGTTAGCTTGGCTTGGTTTTAAACTGGTTCAGGTAACAGTTTTTGGACAGGTGTACATGGGCAGCAAGAAGAATTCAGCAGTACAAAAACATGGGTGACCTAATGAAATTAATAGGCAGCAGGCTTAATACAAACAAGGAACACATAAAGCGCACAACTAATCTGTGGAACGATTGTGATGGGATGTTGTAGTGGCCAAAAATATAACTGGGTTCAAAAAAGGATTTGGATAGATCCATCTTGGCTAATAGTCAGGGATGCAACCTTAGGCTCGGGGTAACCCTATACCTCTGACTACCAGAAGTCAGAAGTGGAACATGGGTGGATCACTCCAACTACCCTGTTCTGTACACTCTCCTTGAAGCTCTGATATGAGCCATTTAATGGGGCAAGCTGTACCAGGGTCAGATCTGGTATAGCCATCCTTATGTTGCTGTGAACATTCTCACATTTCTTGCCCCATATACTCCTTCATTGTGCTTCTAAGGATAAGGACATAAAATAATAACAGTAATTCATTTGTATTGCAATAATACCCTGAAGCCTCAATCAGGATCATGGTGCCCTACTGCTAGGTAGTGGACAAACCCTTAGGCCTGACCTATACTAGACTTTGGAGGGAATCTCTGACCTTTGCACTGCCATCCACCATTCTACCACCCATTGGTGGCAGTGCGAGTGCTGATAGGCTGCCAGTCATGTTTCAGCTCAGCCTGCTCTGAACAGGTCTAAGGGACATGATTTTAAATGTCTAGTACAATATTAAATAAACTGGATTGGATTTTTATGTTATTATGTGGATTAATGAAAGTATTTATTCTTTACATTCCACTATGGTCTATTCATAAAAGCTTGCTGTTAATTACAGTGTACAAATGCTGTTATTACAAACAACTTTAGACCCAGTGCTTGTGCTTTTGGCAATTTAAATAGAATAAACTTGAAAAATCCTGGATAAAACCTACATTTAGGAAATCCACTTAGTATCTTGGGTTCATTTTAGGTTGCAGACTTCCACCCTAATGCAAAAAATCCTGATTCAAAGTTCCATGAATAATATCCCTCAGGATAGCATGGAATATTTTTCCATTAGAGGGGGTGGGTAAAATGACTCTGACACTTAGGCTCGTAAGTTTTTTAGGTGTTTTCTAAAATTTTACCCCATAAGTCAATGAAGAATTTTGGCCCTAGAACATCTACTAATGTTGAATGCAGGAAGCAACAGTTGGGAGAAGAAAAGAGGAGTAAATGTGTAAAAGAGGATAGTATGAAAGGAGAGGTAGTAGCAGAAAGGGAAAGTAGAGTAGAATGGAGTGAGAAGACAAAGGCAGAGCGAAAAAGGAGAGGAAGAGAAAACTAGAGATCTAGAGACTTGAGAAAAGAAAGACAAAGCTATTTATTACATAAGACATATCACCTTTTTGGGAGCATAGACAAAAACCCCTGGTTTCAGAAAAGTCAGTCCAGGTCAGGGTGACCAGATGTCCCGATTTTATAGGGATAGTCCCAATATTTGGGGCTTTGTCTTATATAGGTGCCTATTACTCCCCCACTCCCTGTCCCAATTTTTCACCCTTGTTAGCTGGTCACTCTAATCCAGGTTTCAGGGAAGGCAGAAAAATCTGCCCAAAAACAAGAAAAAAAATATGGCATATGATCCTTACTGTTAAAATGCTAGTCTATCTATTTTATAGAGCTGTTTAGAAATTTCCCCATGGGTGCAGTTTTCCACTGGAAAATGCCGATTAATCAAAATCAACACATTCCACAGGAATGTGTTGATTTTGATGAAATTCCAGCAGAAACCAGGCAAATTTCTAAACCTCCTTGCCAGGTAAGTTTCCATCAGAAGTCTGCCTGGTTTCCTGCCAGCTCTCCTGGTTCCTCGGCAACCGGCCTGGTGAGTGGATGGGGAGCCAAGAGCCTGGGAACCCCACTCACAGCTCCTCATCAGCCAGAACTTCCAAAGTCCCAGCCTACCAGATGGACTGTCAAGGATCCAGCACTTCCAGGCTCCTGATCAGCAGTCTGGGAGCTCTGACTCCCTGGCTCCCCATGCTGCCAGGCTCCCAGGTTCCCTGTGCTGCTCGGCTTCCTTTTGGGGCTCCAAACAGCTAAGAGAGCCTCATAAATGTTTTTGAAAATGTAGAAATGCCGCATTGACTTTCTGAATGAAAACTCAGAATTCCTGTTCCAGGGGAAATTTCAACTTTCATTCCATTTTGGAATGCTTTTGTTTTATTTTGGAATCTCCCTCAGAACAGAAATGCCTGTTTCCAGCCAGGTCTAATATTTTACTCATTTTGGTGGAGGAGGGAGAGAGAGAAACTGTCCCATGTCAACTCATTTCTGAAAAGAACTACCAGGAAAAATCCTCATGTGTTTACACCAGTGACTTCATTGGGTTTGCACAAGTGTAACCGAGGGAAGCATTTGGCTCCTTGTGGCTTTAAATAGTCTACTATTTAACAAAACCCAGGTGAGTCCTGAACTGATTATTTTGATGAAGATGTCCATCAGAGGACAGCTTTCCCAGAATCTATTAGGCACTGACAACTGGGTGACTAGTGAGAAATCAGTGAGATTGTATTGGTATACTGGAAGTCAGCCAGCCACCAATCAGCATGTGCTACATTTGACGTGAGAGAGCAAACAAATTAGCTTAGAAGACCAAATGAATGAACCACAGTGAGACAGCCAGAGACTTATCCTGATCAATCTGCTCTGTGGCACTCTAACATGGGCAACACAGGTTCCCCTTTGGATAAGGAAAATGGCACAAAGGGCTTGTCTACACTTGAAACCCTACTGTGGCAAAAGCTGTGCTGCTGTAGCACTTCAGTGTAGATACTACCTCTGCCGACAAGAGGGGTTCTCCCACCAGTGTAAGTAGTCCACTTCCCCAGGAAGTGGTACCTAGTTGACAGAAGAATTCTTCTGTTGACCTAGTGCTGTCTACACCAGGGTTAGGTCGGCTTAACTATGTTGCTCAGGGTGTGGATTTTTCACACCCTGAGCAATGTAGTTATGCTGAGGCTAGTTCCCAATGTAGCCAAGCCCAAAGTCTCCAAGTGTCATAAAGTCAGTGTAGCCAGCTTCACACTACGCATTCCCAGCCTCCTTGGTGTAGGGGGTATGTTGGGAGCAGAAAGGGGTGTGGCTGGAATGTTTTTCATTCTGGAGAATCTTTCTGCTCCCCTGTGTAGCAGCCTCAAAGGAGCATTTCAAACAGGTACAACGCAGAACAGACTTTAAGCTGCTCTAATTTTGCACTAGGAGCAGAAAGTTGATGGAAAGCCACCTTCCCTCCCCGCTCCTGCCTTTGCACCAACTCTGGCACACCTGATGATCTGATATACAAATTTTATCAAAGTTTAATCATCACAAGCATATATACCATCAGTCCTAAATTAAGACCCCACTCGTGCAACAGGCTCTGATGACTTCTCTGGGATTGGAACAAGCTTAAGGGTCTGCATTAGCGACCTGCCTTCAAGATCAGGTCCTCCATCAACTAAGGGTACTTGACACATGCCCGTGCCAGACCCATAGTCAATTAGGGAAATAGCATACAGTTGGTGCTATAGCACTCAATGTTTACAGATGCATTGGAAATTTTTGGCTGTATGGATATTCCAAGAATTTACACACTGGTTTATTGCCGTTATTTTAAGTCAAAGCTTTTTTAAAAAGCTGCCATTGTTCATCTCTCACTTAAAAATTATTTGATTACAAATTTGATAAATCTAAATGAACAAAAGTTTCTTTGTTCGTTTCTCCTTTTTAGTATTGTACTAGAAAGAGTTCAAATATCTGCCGAGGCAGTAGCATCTGTCTCTTATCATGTATAACTTTTCCTGATTATTTCTAGAAAGGCAGACTAAACATGCAGTTCTGACATAATGCAGCATCACATTTTCATTTCTGGTTTGCTCAAATGCCTGCACCAGCTGAACTAAGTCTCTGAAAAGGGCAATATCCATGACCTCAAGCAAGGCTAATGGGAGGCTTGGATTATTCTTGCCTGAAACAATAGAATAAGCTATTACAGATTCCTGCTAATACTTTGAAACCACATTAGGGTGAGGAGTTTTGTGCCAATAACACATATCTCTATTTTAAAAAAAAGTTGTGTTTTCATATAATTCCATTAGTCTTAAAAATGGTTATGCAGTGGATCCACCCTAAATGAACTTATGTCTAATTTATGCCACCTTTTACGTAAATATAAAATTGCTATTGTCGTCATACCATTAGTCATGAGCCAAAAAAGGGGGGCTAACACATTCACTTGTCTCAGCATACGTCTCATGCAAAATAAAATAGGCCCCCAAATGCTCTAGCGTGCAGATCAACATATGGCAATAAAATGTAGATAGAGGAAAATACAAATAGACAGAGAAAACTGCCACTACTAATTGAGTACTTGACAAGAAGTTACTATTTATTATTTTTTAAACTCTGACAGTGTGTGTGTGCAACTTCACAAGACACAAATATCCAGACAGTCTACTTTAGGATTAGATTGTGACTTTGCAGCGAACCCTGTCCATGAAGAAGGTATATAGCTGTGCCAGCCCACAAGCAGCATAGGGAAGGAATTATGCCTGAGAAAAACAATTCTCTCCCTGCATCCCAGTCACTCGAGCACTATAGAAACTTGCTGCTTGCTTATAGCAGCAGCAAATTGACACCCCATGCAAAGGTTCAGCTAAGCCAAGATTTCCCCCACTCCCTGCCCCTTTCTGCCCACCTGCTTGAGGTAAAAAGAACAGGAGTACTTGTGGCACCTTAGAGACTAACAAATTTATTTGAGCATAAGCTTTGCCACATGTACTCCTGTTCCTTTTGCAGATACAGACTACCACGGCTGCTACTTTGAAACCTGCTTGAGGTAGTGAGTAGTTGGGGTGCAGTGTCTGATGAGTCCTGCCTGCTCACTCCCAATGTCTTTATTCTTCCTAATATCGCTGCATGGCCATGCAGTGACAGGGATGATTTAGCCCAAAAGCTAGACAAGGAAGACAAGGGGCAAAATATTCAAACGCAAATAAGAGACTTAGGAGCCTAAGTCCCATTTTCACAAATGCCTAAGTAATTTAGGAGCCTAAGTCTCATTGAAAGTCAATGTGACTTAGACTTCTAAGTCATATAGGCACTTGTAAATTTTTGCCCAAGAGCCACTTCAGCAATAAGTGCAGCTTTAAGAGTGATTTAAATAAGTGTGAGAAACGCACAACATGCTGAACCATTTAATATCTGGGTAATTCATAAACTGTGACATTCATGTGTTCTCTGTCCATCAACATTTCTAGTGGTTATGTTGACCTATGACCCTGTCACACCTTTGGTAATAACACTATAGGGACATAATATTGATAGGTTTAAATTGCTTGAAACATGCTTGGGATAGGGTGACCAGACACCTCAATATTATCGTGACTGTCTCGATATTATGGGCTTTGTTTTATATACGCAACTATGCCCCTTTCCCTCCTGAAAAAAAAAGTATCCCAATTTTTCATACTTGCTATCTGGTCACCCTAGCTGGGGGGAAGCAGGCAAACACAACTCATTGGGTTGTTAGGCTTTGCTATGACAAAGGCCTATTTTATTAGTGTGAGGCCTAGTGTGATATGCTCATGCTAAGGATTTATTTTAAGTGAACCAAGCAAGGCCCAAGAGCTTATCCCTAGTATATGAAGTATGCCTGCTCATTCTGTGTAACAAGCAAGTGACTGCAGAAGGACAGGTACACCACAAACTTTCAAAAGGTTATCTTGAAATAGAGGGACAGTTGGGGGTAGAGGATTTTGCAATACTGTAACAAGGCAGTTAGACCATGTTCTCATATATGATATATTAAGAAACTGATGGACGCAAACGCTTAGGTTAGTGATCAGAAGCATGATTATGGATACCTGGAATGTCACTTATGGATAATGGACCGGTACAAACCTTATTATTGTCACAGAACATCGGCACATGTGGTTATGTTTCTGAATAATTACATATTTTATATATATATATATATATATATCTATCTATCTATCTAAAAGATCTGATTTAGTTCCCTAAATTTGGGGTACATTGGGCTCCTGAAATGATGTCAGCTGATTCATGGCCTTCAGAGGTGCTCCATTGACTATTTCTATCTTTGTTTTTTCATTAATCTTATGTGAGTATATTATGCTAACAATCTCAAGAGCAATTGCTTTCTTTATTACTTTTTTTGGTGGATTATTATAATCAGTAGACTTCTTTTGTTTTTATGTAAAGACCTTATTGAGAGCATACAGCTCTGTCACAAATCACAGCAATCCAACAATCAGCAAGAAACTTCTGTGTAGCCAATCTGAGAAGAACCTGTGATAATCAATAGTTATGAATGTGCTGAATTAACACTCTCATTATTTGACAAATAATAACCCATAACTTGGAATAAAATGATCACTGAAGAGAAAGTTGAGCTGTTTAAACTTTGAAGGCGCTGAATAGATGAGTCATTTGCTAATGGGTTGTGAATGAAAAGATGATCTCTTTTGGATTGCACAGGATCATTTGGACAGGAGTCCTTAATATTGTTTTTTTGGCAGACATTTGTGAAGTTCAGTGGGCGTATATTTTAAAGTTTCACTGTTACAGAAAATGGGTCATGCTTCTTGGAAATGAGAAGGGTCCTAGGAATTTACATAATATTGCATTAATGGATTATAGGTGACTTGAAACAGATTCAGGAACAAGCAATAATTGGCAGCAAAGATTTTTGAGAGGTTGGCTCTTCCAGTCTCAACTTTCTCCATTGGGAATTCCTGATCGAATTCACAGCACACATTCTTTCTCCTATCCTTATGATATTTTTCATGATTAATTTTTTTAACTCCTTCTATGAAGGTAGAAGGATTCAACATAAGTTAAAACCGAGTTACAAGTTTAACAACTGTGCTCATGGACAAACATAAAAGAATGGTTTGTGCTATTGTATGGTTAATTGGCAAATGTTACACAAATTAAAGTGTCATTCAAATGACTAAGATCCTGCACTCCAGTAACTTTGGAGATATCAAGCAACAGCACCTTGAAACAGTTCTACCTCTGATCCAGCCAATTACTTAGGTATGTGTGTAACTTTACGTTCATGAGCAGTCCCACTAAAGTAAATGAGGTTATTTATTCACTTGCTTAAAGTTACCAATGTGCTTCAGTGCTCTGTTGAACAGTGCTTTGCTGGGTCTTGCATGAATTCCCCCTCTGTGACATGAAATATCCCGTGAAGAGGTCTTCTAGGACAGCCACAGTCAGGGAACTCCTAGCAACAGTTCTTGCAGGAACTGTATAGAAAGCTAGGAAAAGGCGGATGGGGCATCAGTGCAAAAGTAAATGCCTGTGCTCAGATGTCCTTGCCTGTGATGAATCCCCCCAGGTTTGCAAAGGCTGCAGGGGATCTACAGGTGTAGAGGGTGGACTATCCAAGTCTCATCATTAAAGGATAGAACTTTATCCCCAACACAGAGGACATTCCATAGAAACTCAGTCAGTTGAAATTCATAGGCCCAGATCCTCCAGCTGAGGGTCCAGCCCCTGGAGTTTCCATAACTTTACAGAGGAATAACCCTGATAGTGGAGATCTAGATCTGTGATGCAATCATCAAAGCAAGGCAGTTCAAAGGATGAAACTCTATTCCTAATGCTTCCTGTTGTGTTTAGGTATTTCAGCCCATACTTTAGGAATATGTAAACAGACAAGTGCTCTGAGTCACCTGCAGTAATTACAGGTGAGTAAAACAGGACTGAAATAGATAGGATAGTCAAGTTTACATCTTTGGAACCTGCATTGCTTAGTTTGCTTGTGTCAGCCTTGATGTTTTTGGTGTGGGGCATTTTCTTAAATAGTATTTAAAATACCAGTTCTACTCACTTCCCCCTCAGGAAATGAAAATATTTATCACCCGAAAGCACAACAGTGGATGTAATAATGTAAACGCTTCTCTGGAACAATCTATGATGTGGCTACATATTTAAGGATGTTTTCAAATGTGGATTATATAAATATATGTTTAGGGATTTCTTAAAACATGGATTACAAATGAGATTTACAAAAACACAGCACCTTCAACAGTAAAATCTGTTGTGTAAGCAGATACACTAGTCTATGCTAAATTTCATCATCAGAATTCGATCTGAAGTATTTCTCAAATTGGTAGCTTATTTGTAGACTTACTTACTTCACTATACAAAGTCATTTATTATTAGTAATAATAATCTACACAGGGGAATGGACCAGAGTAGCTATTCTGAAATAAAATGTTCTGGACTAAAACTCCTTTTAGTCCATAATGGCTACTCTGCAGAACTTTTTTAGATTTTGGTGAACTGGCATTTTCAGATGGAAAAATGTCTTCAGAAAATTTTCAACCAGCTCTAATTACAATTATTTATTCTCCTTGTTTTCATCACATGGATTTATTAACCAATAAGACATACTAAGCTATGTTGTGTTAAGGCCTCACTACAGCAGCATGCTGCAACTAGCTAGGAAGTGGTGATATCAGTATGTCCCAGCACAATACACCACCGCCTCATATCCTTCTGCTGGAGTTGTAAAACTGCCCCAATAGACATACAGAACTAAATAGAAAAGGAAATATAATAGTGAATATAATGCTGGGGAAGGGTTCTGGATTGGAAGTGTTTGAAACTGAAGTCTTCAATTTAATTTAAAGAGCAGATATAGCTGAGGCAAAGAAGCTTCCTCTACACTACCATGCCTACTTGTTTCAACCCCAGCCTGGAGGGATCCCCCTCTAGGAGTAACAGGATTATTCTCCTTTTTACAATGTAAATTCCTCTTTCTACAACCTAAAAACTCTTCCTTTCAGCAGCCAGAAGAATGACCTAGGAAAGCTCAAAAGTGCCCCCAAGTGGAATTTTACTTGTAGTTCACCAAAAAAAGTGTAATACAACTACTTGATTAATCAAAGCAGTTCTCTATTGAACAGAACACACATACATTTGAGCCCTAGCAGTTTGGGGTGGATGCTGCTTTTATTTCATTCTATCTTCCTTCCACAATTTGTATATATATGCAAACATGCAGATGTAATTTTGAAAGAGCTGTGAAAACTTTTTTGAAGGGAGAGTTATTATTTAAGTTACTAATGCAAAATGAGCCAATAGGCAGATACAGGCATGCCGTTCATCAGGAAATTTCTGCTTACTGGAGCAATCAATCTGTCAGATGATACACCAGCTCCTTGCGGGAACCAGTGTAACTTCCTAAAGAGATAATATTATTTAGCATATGTATACTACTACTTATCCCTAGATCTTAAGTGCTTTACAAAGGTGCTAGGCATTATTATCCCCATCTTATAAACAGGAAAAGAAAGGCACAAAAACGTTAAATGATTCATCTAGGGCCTCACAATAAGTTTACGGGAGAGCCAGGAAAAGAACTGAATTCTACTGATTACTAGTGTAATGTCCTGTCCTCTAGACCACTCTTTGTTAATGCATCATGGGAGTTTCTGTACAATGAAATAATCTGCATACCAGAAACTGAACATTTTCTTATGGGTTTTCTTATTCATTCTAATGTACATTATGATTCAACATTAACTTTTCTTTTTCCCCTGCCTTTTGGTTTTCTTTAGATGCAAATAGGTGCCATAATACATAAAGCTGTGCATGCCATCTATAAAGACAATATATTTCATGTAGCACCTTTCGTTTCATAGAATCCCTTAAGCACTTTGCAGCTATAGATACAAAGCTCTAATGCAATGCCACCACTTCTGGGCTGGAGGATGGTGCATAGTACAGTACATAATATCTGGGGAGGAATTTTTTTTCTTGGGCATAAAAGCCTTGTTTTCACCAAAAGTGTCACAGGATGTTCACACAGAACAGCGAAGCTATTGTTCTTGTTCCTTGTCAGTGTGAGAATGCAGCAAAAAGCATTAACTTGTGTTTTACTAAATAAGTGTCCAAATATCAATACCAGCTGTTGCCCATGTGACTAGGTGGGGGTGGAAGGGTTAGGGAGGCAAAGAGAAGGGCAGCAAGCAGCAAGAGGCATTCACAGTAGAATTCAGCTCAAACTCCTCCCAATTGCTAGTGGAAAACTAAGGGAGGAGTAACTTTCCCCTTCTCCCCCTAACCTTTAATTGCCACAAGAATCTATACCCCAGGGAGGATGGAAACAAAGTAACACAATTATATACATGTTTATAAAAAGAGTAGTTAAAGGAGCTAATGAAACAGCAATTCATGATGAAAGATTAATGCCTGCTTTACAAAAACTGCAAAGATTAGTCGTTTTGGTTGAATTGTTTTTCTAGAGCAGCAGAATACAACATTCTAGTGCAGAGGCTCCTTCACAAAAGATTGCAATATGTGAGCATATGTGGTAGGCTATGTTAAGAGCTTCACGTGAAGAACTATGCAGAGGAAGCCATTCGCAGTGCAAAACAAGTTTAAGGGTCCTACAGAGTTAGGGTGACCAGATGTCTCGATTTTATAGGGACAGTCCCGATTTTGGGGACTTTTTCTTCTAGAGGTACCTATTACACTCCACTCCCTGTCCTGATTTTTTATACCTGCTGTCTGGTCACCCTATACAGAGTCCAGGAATCTCTTGCTGTGCGAAGGATGGAAATTGCATTTTGTGAAGGATTTCCAAATTTGCCTCTGTTCTGAATCAGGGTAAAACCTGAAAACTTCAAAATTGCCACCAATGAAAATTCCAAAAAAAAATTTGGTTTGGGTTGATTTCAGTGTTTTTTGTTTTGACAAAATCATTTCATTTTGATTTTGACTTTTGATTTTGTGTTTTAAAATATATAACAGAATGCAAAATAAATAAAAAACATTCAAAAGAAAGTAATTTTAAAGCAAAAAATCAAAACATTTTGTTCCAAATATGTTCAAAGAGACTGGTTAGATATTGGTGGAACTTTTTTTCAAATTTTCTTCTGAAAAGAAATTCCAGTGAAAATGACTCAGTTTCACAAGAGAAGAGCAGCTAGTCCTGCAGAAGGAGGGGAGGAGTCAATGGAGGCAACACCAAATATGAGCCCCAGGAGGATTGCAAGGGTCAATAGGAATCGAGGGGACTTGCAGCCAGTGGGAGCAGGGGATGGATCAGAGAATCACACTGTCACGCAGCAATCATGGAAAGAATTCTCTGCTCGCTAACTCTGACGCTATCCCATCAACATCCCATCGCAGGAACAATTGAGCAGATCCTATCGTGCTGATCATCCAAGTAACAATTGCCAAAATTAAACTATCCTATATATTCATACCCTTCATAACTTATCAAGCTTAGTCTTTAAGCCAGATATGTCTGTGTGCCC
>NC_133771.1:100918928-100942588 GCF_003597395.2 Chelonoidis abingdonii
CATCAGAGAAAAAATCTGAGCCCTATTATTCTGTAAGCACTTGTCCTCCAGTCTATACTGGGAAGTTGAAGTCTCCCCTGATCACACCAATTCCGCTTGGTGTTTACTTCATTAAAAACATTAAGAGGTCTCTATCCATATCCAAATCAGATCCCGGCGGTCTGTAGCACACCCCAAGCACTACTCTCAGGGGAGGCTCTTGTAGCTTTCTTACCCAGTGTGATCTTTGCCAGACAGACTCTGTCTTGTCCATTCCTTCACTTCTTATTCTTTTACAGTTAACCTCATCATTGATGTACAATGCTACGTCCCCCACCTTTGCCTTTATTTCTGTCTTTCCTAAACAGCACATAGCTTTCAATACCTGTACTCCAGTCATGACTACTATTCCACCATGTTTCTGTTATCCCTATAAATCCGGTTTTCACTTCCTGCACCAGTAGCTCCAGTTCCTCCATTTTGTACTCAGGCTCCTCGCATTAGTGTACAGACATTTTAACTTTGGCGTTTGGCTTCACTGACATTCTTTACCCATCATGCACAGACATTGTACCACCAGCATCACCCATTAGTCTGGTATGTACACTACCTTCCTCCTTATGTCAATTCTTTGGTCCATGGCCGTATCCCCTCTTACTTTGTTTAGCTCCCTCTCCAGGTTAAATTCTGGCGTGGAGATCTCCTGACAATCTCCCACTATCTCCCCCAAATTCCTAGTTTAAGCTCTCTAATTAGATCGACGAGCCTCCATCATAGAAGTCTATACCCTTCTTACTTAGGTGAAGTCCATCCTGAGAGAACAGTTGTCTGTCCGTAAATGCTTCCCAATGACTGTACATCCCAAAGCCCTCCTTATAGCACCACTGCCTGAGCCATCTGTTAATTGCCATAATCTTGTCCACCCTCGTCGCCTGCTCTAGGAAACGCAGAATCCCACTGAAGATCACCTGAGCCTCGATTTCCTTGAGAGTCTCCCCAATCTGCATAGTTCCTCCTTGATACGTCCAGCGGTAACTAGCCGTATCATTTGTTCCCACATGAAGGACAATCAATGGATTCTTTCCCGCTCCTGCTAGGATCCTTTTCAGCCTCAGGTCCACATCCTGTATCTAGCACCGGCAGACAGCACCCTTCTGTTCTCCCGATCAGGTCTAGTTACAGGCCTGTCTATTCTTCTCAGTAAGGAGTCTCCAATCATGCGTAGACCTGCCTTTTTCTGTTGAACAGTTGCTGGCTGGGGAGCCTTGCCCACATGCTCAGGGTTTAGCTGATCGCCATATTTGGGGTCGGGAAGGAATTTTCCTCCAGGGCAGATTGGCAGAGGGCCTGGAGGTTTTTCACCTTCCCCTGCAGCATGGGGCATGGGTCACTTGCTGGTGGATTCTCTGCAGCTTGAGGTCTTCAAACCACAATTTGAAAACTTCAATAACTCGGACATAGGTTAGGGGTTTGTTATAGAAGTGGATGGATAGGGTTCTGTGGCCTGCCAACTAGATGATCATATTGGTCTCTTCTGACCTATGAGTCTATGAGTCTATGATTTTGATGGAACTGTGAATTCTGATGTATTATGTTTCCATTGAAATTTCTCTGACAAACTCTACCCAGGAATGATGGCTTAGTCCCTAAAGGACTGCTCTAGCCAGCTTGATTTAGATCAACTCTTACATTACACTGGGAATTGCTGCAGCTCCTAGTCAGGCCAATGACTGGGGAATAGGAAGTTATCTTAGATCCACCTTCTCCCTTACCCTGGGTCCTACACCAAGTGCAGGGTGGCTGGGCCCAGCAATTTGCCCCACTGTGTGCTAAGGGGCACCAGTGCAAGTTGTTCTCAGTCATTGCCAACACTGGCTTTGGTGTAACGCATTAAGCGTTGGATTGTAGCTTTTAAGCAATTTCCCTCTCTGGAGTGGTGAGCGGAGTGGCTGGGCTGCAGAAGGACCCTCCAGGTGTAACTGGCTGGCTCAGCCTGATTTTTCTCCTAGTGCTTCTGCAGAGTACATGTTGATGCAGCAGCTCTACCTCCCTTTCAATAGATTCCCCTCCACATCCAGCCAGCTTTAGGCTCTATCTACACTAGAAATGCTACCGCTGCTGTAGTAAATCCATTCCCTTGAGAGGCGATAGCTAGGTCAAGGGAAGAATTCTTCCATTAACCTAGCACTGTCTACACTAGGGCTTAAGTCAGCTTAACTACTATCTCCCAGGCATGTGATTTTTTTCACACTCCTGAGCAACATAGCTGTATCAACCTAACTTTCTAGTGTAGACCAGCCCGTACGGTAGTGAAGCACTCTCCACTGGGATTGTGCCAAGCCCTTCCACAGCAGCACAAAAGGGAAGACGCTTCATGTGCCCCTTACTCCTCCTGTGCATCCTACAGGGCCAGTCACAAGGGACACCTTCCACCCCCTTGATTTTTGTTTAATGCTATGTTGTGCAGGACTAATATGTTGCACAGTAAACTCATGCTGTTACTTTAGAGCACTTCTCAGACCAAATCCTCATTCTTTGGGTAACAGGAATATTACTTAGTTTCAAGCTCTTTCCAAAAATATCTCTGCCTGTCTTAAGTAATAATTACATCAGCTCACTTTAAAAAAAAAAAATCCCAGGGCTAAATCAGTGAGTTGCCATGAGCAGCTAAAAAAAATCCAAATCAATCAGCGACTGAAGAGGAGGGGAGGGAGTGCCTTTCCAATGTGTCCAAAGCATTGCAGTTAGGAGGTCACAGCTGTGCGATATTGGACCATCACCAAGTGAACAATGTCAAACATTGAACGTCTGGATGATTTCCACCAAAACAACATTTCACTTGGGGTCACTAGTCTTCACAGAGGTTTGGAACTGAATTCAAAACAGTCACTGACATATAGATATATAATATTAGAACTGGGCTTGATGCATGTTCACCTCCAGAAAGGAACTCACCATGGAAATGGTACGTAACCCAATGCTTTCAGACTTCTCTCTCTGAGACTTGGGCGCACATTCCACAAGTCACCATTTCATTTCTGCTGTCCTTCACACTGTGTGCTAATCTGCCATTCAGGGAGCACTGGTGTTGCTAACAGGGTTGTACATTTGTTTTGTCTGGCCATCTGAAATCATTTGGAGTAATTTTGGATATTTCGAGTTTCTGAAGTAATAGAAGAGAGACTCAGTTATTCATTCATATTTAACTTAGGAAGTGTAAATATCTTAACTTTCATCTGAATCTTTTATCAGCTAGAACCTGTCACGAATGGACTGTTTGGGAAACAAGCCAGGAAACTATGCATAAGGCTGCATGACTTTCCACGACCTCCGTGACTTCTGTAGTGGCCCTGCAGCCAGCCAGACCGGCGGCTGCTGGAGCAGCCCATGGCCAGTGTACCAGCTGCTTCTTGAGTGGCCCCAGGCAACTGGCCCCGCGCAACTGGCCCCGCAGACTGCCTGAGCAGTGCCCAGTGGGGCTATCCCAGGGGACCACCTCAGCAGTGGCTGGTGGGGGCTGGCCCCAGACCTCCTCAGAGCAGCTGCACCTCAGATGGTTTCTAGAGCAGCACCCCCCCCACCCCCGGGAGCCCGCCAAGCACTGGTGCCCCAGGGCCACCCAGATAAGACTTAGTCATGGTATTTATAGTAAACATCATGGACAGGTCACAGGCCATGAATTTTTGTTTATTGCCTGTGACCTCTCCGTGACTTTTACTAAAAATACCCTTGACCAGCGGTGTACTATCGCCTTGGCCAACAATCCCTAGGTCTAGGGCGGCAGATTTGCAGGGGCAGCAAATTTGCTCACATCCCCTCCCCAACTCTGCCCCTTCCCCAAATCCCTGGCCCGCCTCCTCCCCCAGGCACACCATGCTTCCCTCCTTCCACCTTCCTCCCACGGTTGCTGCACGAAAGTGCTTGGAGGGAGGGAGAAGCGAGTAGCGGCGTGCTCGGAGGAGGCGAAGCAGAGGTGAGCTGGGGCCCGCAGGCATGGGGAGTGGGAACTGCTCCCAGCTCACCTCCACTCCACCACCGATATCCTCCGAGCACACCGCAACTCCCCTTCTCCCTCCCAGGCTTGTTGCGCAAAAGCGCTGGGAGGGAGGGAGGAGAAACGATAGTGGCACACTCAGGGGATAGCGGAGGTGAGCTGAGACCGGCAGGCGCGGGGAGTAACTCTTGGAGGTGGGCAGGGAAGTGCTCCCTGCCCCAGCTCTCCTCCTCGCCACCTCCACCATCCCCCGAGCGCACCACAACTCCCCTTCTCCCCGCTCCCTCCCAGGCTTCCCAACGGGGAGAAGAAGTGAGCTGGCACAGGGTGGGGGGTGGCAATTTTCTGAGGGCTTAGGGGCAGCAAATTTGTTAATCTGCCACTTGCCCTGGCTAAATTGTAGCCTTAACTATGTTAAGGCTATGTATCAAGCATGGGCTACAACATACCCCTCCTCCTTCATTCTCTACCCTTACTCCTTTCCTCTCTCCCTAATCTCCAAGAAACCTTTCATGCTGTTCTGTCTCCTCCTCCCTTAGTTTGACACTGCTGACCTTGTTCTCTCATCTTGCCTTAGACTGAAACTACTCCTTCCCTCCATCCTGAACTGACTTTCAATCCCCCACAAGTTACCAGAGACTCACCTTTATTTTCATGCCTGAGCTGAACTTAGTTCCCTATATTGGTCACCTTCTCCACTGCAGACAACACACAGATCTATAACCTAGTAACTGGGTTTGGTTGACTCTGTTTTCCAGATACAGATGTCAGGAAATCCAGGGTATTTCTAATGATATACAATTATGAGACCTGGACTAAAGTATTTTTTTGCTGTAATAAGCAGTGATTGTTGTTTTCAGCGTACAATATTTGCCATGATGCCATAAAACAGAGTTAACTAGGTGTTTCTCAATACTGCACAAACAGTGACATTCTCCCTTGCGTAGGCAGCTAGCACTAGGCCCGTATGTTACTTACACCTCAGTTAAAATACTGTTTTGAAGCATACGTGGGATTCTTCTGCATATGGGTAAATTTCACTCACAGGGCTCAGTATATGGACCAATTCTCATATACAAAGAAAACACTCCGCTTTAAGTTAGTGTGTAAAGCCAAGTTTAACTGTCAGTATTTCATATGTGGAGCAGTTTCTAATGTAAATGTAAGAAACAGAAGAATAAATGCATTGTGCGTCTAATTCACAGCAATAGCAATCTTTAAATATTCTTTAAGGGAACAAAAACTTTACTCATGAGAACCTTGATGGTAACAAAAGCCTCAGAGTTCTACCCTCAGAGATATTTAAGGAAATAAAGCAAAGTGACTGAATTCATCAGGTTTGTATCAATGGGTAAAAGGTTCAGCACTTAAGATGTTAATATTTTGTCTTTTTATGGTCACATACCAGTGCTGGAGTCAATATTATTCAAGGGAGTTCTCCCTGCAGGGAAGGAAACCCTCTGCAGGAGAGGGAGAATTTTAAGATTGTGGATCCCAGATCTTCTCCTGTGCTGAGCAGAGCTCTGGGACAGAGATGGGGAATAAGCAGGGAGCCAGTTACAGCTCTGTGATTTACTAGCCACATTTGCTCAGGTTCCCGGCTCAGGCATAAGTTACAGCATTCTAGGGAGTGCTTTAACTTACATCAGCTGGAGCACACACCAAATGAGAATTGTGGGAGTGCAGGTCATTCTGCCATGCTCACAATGACCTCTGTTGGGGGGCAGTTGGCATAGAAACCAACTATGCCGGCTTTGTACCAGCTAAGAACTTCCCCCACACAAGAGGAATTCTCAGCTGTCTGGTTATGGCCAGACTCCAGGCACTTTGCTCAACTCAGGGATAGAGAATCTGGCCCTAGGCCAGGACTTTACCCGATGACTTGATTCACAGATGGGTACCTATGATTGCTCTCCAGACAACTGGGTTAATGTTTAGTTTTAACCCTCAGCATCATGAGCTTGTAATAAAAGGTGATTTTTCAGGCTGTTGGCAAACTGACGGGATTCAAAGACTGGGATGGTCTGAGTATTGCTTATAATGTGCCATGTATTTTTATTTCAGGGAAAAAAAATAGAGATGAGAAAGGGAAAAGGCCAAACAAAGAAGAAAGTAGGGAGACAAGGCAGGAAAACAAAGGCCGAGAATCCCGAAGACAAAACCGAGAACAGCGGGAAAACAAAAACAAAATGCAGCCGAAGAAAAGAAAAGCCCAAGATAAACAACAGAACCCAGTACCCATCAGCACTGTTCACTAATGGCCTTACCTGATTGTTTTAGACTTATGATGCTGCTATCTCAACCAGATCCCCATGACAGATGCTCAAGCCATTCAAACCACAAATGGACAATGCTATCAGTGATTGTTAAACCTTAAACAACATTCCAAATAGTTCCTATATTCTCTAGGCAATCATAGTTTATTAAAAAGACTGACATGAGCCAAGACTTTAAAAAAAAAATTTTAAAAAGGGATACTTTAAAACTGTTATATTATATGCTGCCATGCATCTGTACAAGGCAATTAAGAAATTTTGTATATACTTATTAATAGGATATAAAATATAGCAATATAATGAATGACATCTGGATGGACAACCTGCTTCCTCTGTAAAATATTTGTCAAGCTATTGTTTAAGCAAAGTATGAGACAAGAGAGATATCTAAATCAGAGACAAAGTATCCCATTGTGTATCGTATATAAATATTCAGAGAGGGGCAGGAGGGAAACCATTTTTCAAGAGCCAGTAGGAATCTAAGGTTTTGCACCCTGTGGTGGATCTGAACTGGATTACCCTGGGGTTCCCCAGTACTTGTTCCAGACTCATGTGAGAAATACCAAAGGGAATGCCTGCAGGGTGTTGAAAGTTAAAGAAGGAAAAGAAGTGGAAGCAACTGCAATTTCAGAGACAGAAGTTCCTAAAGGAGAAGTGGTGGCGCTTTGCTCATATAGCATTCTTAGCTATGGGACAACACAATGTTTTCTGGTCTAAACAGTGGTACAGTGCGTGCTGTTCTATGCTTTTTATAACTATGTGTAACTTAAATCTACATTTCAAATCTTCCAGTGAATGGCAAATCATATTTGTAGGAGACGATGCTGAGTTAATAAAGAACAGAAAATAGACCACGGAAATATGTGTTTTTCACAGTCATGGGGGTTTTCTTCTTCTTTTTTACTGGAAGAATCTACTGCTTTATAATCAGATTTATGAAAGTCATGGAGAGAAAAGGATACTACATCTTTAACAATGTATATGTAGTGAAAGAGAAGCCACTACAATAAATATATTTGTGGATAGAGTGGATAAAGTTTGGTCCATTTTTGTTTGCTTGAAAATCATGATACAGATGCCCCACTTATTCCCTCTGACATAGCCAAAGTGAAATTCACCACTTGTCAGAAGGCCAGAAAAGGCCCAAGCACCACTTGTGTCCTGCTTACACCCTAGTTTGAAGGTTATGGTGATGTGTAAGTGGTGGGTAGGTTTTGTGCTGGCTCTCTGCTCAGGGATGAATTTTATCCTTACAGAATAATATAAAGATGGAAAATACTTAATAGGACATTAGTGAAATCCTTACCCCATCAAAACCAATGACAAAACTCTCTTTGATTTCAGCAGAACCAGATTTCTCCCCAAGAGTCCAATCCAAAAGCATATCGAAGTTAATAGAAAGATTTCAGTGGCATTTGGATAAGGACCTTGGTAATGCAGGATTATTTCCTACATTTTCTTTGGGGCAGGGACCACCTTTTTAATTCATGAAGAGTCCCAACCACAAAGAGGCTGTGATTCCTGACTGGGGCCTGTGGGTGCTAATGCAATGCAAATATTTAATAATAATATTTTCCCATGCTTTGTCCAGTTCTTCAAGTGTTCCAGCTGATGGCACTTCCACCATTAATTTGGGAGGTTATTACACAGATTATAGAATTCTTTATTAGGAAATGTTCTCTGATATTCAGCCTGAGTAAGGCATAATGCCTCAAGAGATCCCACTGGAGCAGTGCATCTCCATAAACCTCTACCTTGAGCAGTGGCTAATGAGGCACAAGTTAACCTATTGGGTATTGTTGCCTCTGTATCTGATGTCAAGCTCCTAATTACCCGCTGTTCACTTATATTCCAAGGGTTATCTTGGCGCTACCACTTTCCCAGTGTCTCCCTTTCATCAAATATCTATTTCATATTATTATTCCCCAAGGGTGCTAGCTTCCATTTTTCAGATGCAGGCTAATCCTGTTATTTCAGTTAGATATTTCTAACCACTGTGGGTGCCAAATTCTGCCCCCTTCTCTGTAGCCAGTGCAGAATGGGAGTCAGGTTTTGGAAAGCACATGTGGGATGTATGTGTGTCTGCCAGCCATTCTCTCCTAGACAGGGGAGCACACAAAACACAGAGGCTAGCTCTGTGGCTTGGGAGGGAGGATTCCTTACCCCATAGCCAGTCATTGTGGATACCCCCAGATAACAGCCTGACTAGTTAGGTGACATAATTGTTCTGAGATTTGATCATAGGCCCCTCTGTATTATTCTCTGTCTTCACTGGTATTTGACTCACTTCCTAATATAATGGCGACTGGAATAAACATGTGGTTTAGCTTTTCTTCCAAAATACTAACGACAATGTTAACTAAGGCTGAGCCATTTACCATTCCCTGTGACTCCATATCTAGGACCTCCCCCGTCTTGACACATCCCCTTTATAGTATGTTTCATTCAGAGCCCTTCAGATAATTTTCATGCAAGCTAATACTCTACTTTATGTGGGTTCTTATATCATGCTCATCACCATTGTATCTGAGCTCCTTCCAGGAGTGCATTAAACGCCATAACTAATATCTATCATGTGGTTTGTTCTCATTCTCTCTCTAGATATATTACATTTGCTGCTTAGATGGAAAGAGAAGAAAGAACCTGGTACATTCCTCCTTTAGAAATTCTATTCAACAGGCAAATCAATGCTTTGTTTTGTTTAAAGAGGGAAATTACCAAGTAAGCCAAGCTCAAGCAGTTAAGAAAAGAATAGCATTTTAAAAGTAAGAGTTAAAAAAAGTCAGGTGGGCACCATAAGCCAAGACCATTGTTCAGGGGTCGGCAACCTTCAGCATGCAGCCCATCAGGGTAATCTGCTGGTGGGCCTTGAGACATTTTGTTTACATTGATGTCCGCAGGCACAACCCCCCATAGCTTCCAGTGACAGTGGTTCGCCGTTCCCAGCCAACAGGAGCTGCAGGAAGTGTTGGCCAGCACATTCCACACATATCTTTGCATATTCAGTTAGACACAGCATCAATCGTTATCAGGCAACAGCTTCTGTTGAGCCAGCAGAGGGAGCACAAAACATGCTTGATCAGTTTTCCCAAAAGTTAGTTCATTTTATTTACATATTTCTCAGTGATGGAATTAGAGATTTTAGACAACAGAGATATTGAGAAGCCTGAGCATTTTCCATTTTGGGAAGGCAGCTCAAATTTTGAGCCGAAATCTGTTGATAATGCCCCTTTAAAAAATAATAATTGAAAAATTAAGAAAACAATTGGATTTTTTTTTATAAGATCAGTCAAAACTTTGGTTTCAAAGCAGTATTGTTTTCAAATTACTAGCTTAATTTGAGCAGGGTACAGTGTGCTACCATGCTTTCATGAGTCATTCAGTCAGGGATGAGGAAACTGATAGATTTATACCTTTGAGCAATAGCTGACCTGCCATAGCACGGTTTCACCTCAGCAATCTAAAATATCCAAATGCCTCTATCAGCACTAAGTCCCAGATGATACACCCTCTGCTAAAACATGGGCTCCTTGAAATAAGACCATAGAATATGAATTGTAGAAGAGATCATACTATACCCTAGCCATTTAATATATATCTGGTTGGAAAGCATACTTTAGTACGATATTAAATAGAGTTGGTCAGGAATTTTCCAGTGACATCATTTTTTCCATCAGAAAATCCTGATTTGTTGAAACCGAAACTGTTCACAGGAAAGAGTCAGTTTCAATAACAATCTTGATTTTAAAAAAATCAGTATGTCTCATTTTGACATTTTATTAATGCAAAGTGTCATTTTTTTCATTTGAAATTTTAGTTAATTTATACTAAAAAGGGCAATTTCTTTTTTAAAAAAAGTCTGAAATTTAAATTAAATGTTTTGAAATGCTCAACATGAAATGTTTCAATTGACCGATCTGCATAGTTTTCCAGATTATTGGTGTGTGAAAAGTTTTTGACTTTCTTGTTCTGATTCAGGAAAGGAAATGTTTTTTGAAATCTCAAAACATTCTCACATTTGGGAAACCCATTTCCCATCTAATATTAAAGGGGAACTTCACTGTTAGAGGGTTATCATTCAGTTGAGATGTTAAACCAAGTGTTTCTTATCTTTTCTCAAGTGGTTCCCCAGGGGAAGTTAAAGATCCCATGAGTATTTTGAAAAAGAGATGATATGTAAAATTTTCAAGAGCACCTAATTTTGGAGCCTAAATCCCATTTTCAAAAGTGACATATGCACTTAGGAGCCAAAATCTCATTGAAAGTCAATGGAAGTAAAATTTTTAAGTGCCTAGTCATTTCTGAAAATGGGACTAAGGCTCCCAAGTCACTTTGACACATGTAAAAATGTTACCCTAGAACTACATAGTAGTACTCTAGTAGTCAACATTACAGCCCATTGATTAAACAGAATCTAATGTCTAAGGCTGAATGTGTTATAACTGTGGTTGTGCATACAATGCCTAACCATGTTTGTCTACACAGCCATTGCACTACCAGCATTATGGGGAGATGAGAGAATACAGTGAAGAACTGTCAGTAGCAGGGGAGGCTCTATGTTTTTTGCCACCCCAAGCATGGCAGTCAGGGAGCTTCCGCCGCTGAAGTTCCCCCGAAGCCGTGAGACCGGCGGATCTCCCGCAGAAATGCAGCCAAAGGCTCCTGGACTGCCGCCCTCCCGATGACTGGCATGTCTCCCCCTCCGGCTTGCCATCCCAGGCACGCCCTTGCTGCACTGGTGCCTGAAGCTGCCCCTGGTCAGTAGCCCTGGATGCATCCTGTGAGGAATGGGGTGAAGAATCACTGCTGTTCTGGTCTCCACACTCCTCAGTTGGAAAGGAGGGGTGAATAAGTTCAGTAACCCTGGCCCTGGCACTAACACGTGGTACAGCGGCATAGACTGCTGCCCAGAGGAGAGATGCAGTCAATAAAAGGGAAGTTTGAGCTGGGGAGGAGGGCATGGAATCTGCTCAAAGAGGGTAGGTAGAGAAAGCTGTGAGAGAAGGAGGGAAAGAGAAGAGGCTGGATGTTGAGCTAGTGGATGAACCAAAGGTGGGGTAAGAGGCAAGGGGTTAAAATAAAAGACGAACAGGAGAATGAAAATAGGGGACTGGGATGTGAGGAGGAGAAAAGAAGGAAAATAGGAAAGGTTTCAGGTCAGGAGAAGCAGAAAAAAAACAGACCTGGGTATGTGAGCAGGCACTATTAGAGAAGAGAAGTAGTAGTGAGAAATAAAATCTACAGATGTGCTGGAGAGAGAGTATCAAGGGGAAAAAAATAAAAGGAAATATAATCAGCGAAAAAGGCAATTGATCAAAAAGCTGTGTTAGATGAAAACAGATCCTGAAAACAGTAACGAGATACCCGCCCACAAAGGACCTAAAGTACGTGGACCAAGAGAATGACTGTTTGAACATCTATTGAAGGAATACAATTCAAAGGTATTTAATAGACATGTAAGGGCCCACTAGGAGAAGAAACCCCACTTGTGAATAAACTCGGTGCAAAGATGTCAGCCACAGAAACATCAAAGCTAAGGAGCACTTCAAGCCAAAGAGAAGCAAAGAACAGGACACCAAGAGTGGAGCAGGACTTATAGTCAAGGAAGGGAAATGTTGATTCTTCTCTGAAGTGACACAATATATTGTTGAGTAATCTCTTTTGCTCTTGTTTATAACAATGCATTTGGTATTAACTGCACAGAGTGAGGAAGAGTAGCATGTAGAAGTTTGTAAAGGTTATCCTATAGTTTATTATTATAAGTAATAAGAACTTGGCAACATATTATATTATTTATGCACCTGTTACAATTGAGGTTTTCCCTTATGAAGTTTAAAAAATGTAAAATGATTCTTTTTGTCTTGGTTTGCCTCTGTCTCTTCTCTCAGTTAGCATAGCCTAGACTAGCTGGGTCAGTGCATAAGGACCTGATCAGGAGGAATGGAGGACCAGGAGGAAGTACATGCCACAGGCGGGATAGAAAATTTGGTGTGAGCAACACAGATGAGACTTTTTTTTAAGTGGAATTTTATTAACATTTAACATGGTTGATGGCATTTTTTTCCTGAAAATTTCTATTACAAAAAGAAATTCCTAGCCATCATGCTTGACTCTAACCTCCAACACCCTGCTATGATTTTGGCAGAATCACTCTTAGCTTTAAATCCAGGCCTGGTATCTGAGCAAGTAATTATAAATTATGGGTGTTATACATTTTTTTTCCTGACACAAAACTAGTGGGCTTTTATTGGTTGGTTTTGGCTTTTTTCTTTAGTGATCAGACATGTTAGTTTGTGACACTGAATTCCTCAGCTACATATCTTTCAGATTTTTTTCCTTTGGATCGTCCATTGAAGCAGTTCAAAAGATGCTGAAGTCTCATCACAGAACTTCCTCCTAGCTTCTGAAATCTTTTGTGGAACCCAGTCATCCTAAAAAATGCCTTGTTTTCCAGTTTCATGACAGAATCATGTCGTATAGAAAATGAAGGCTGTAAACTTTTGATATTTGTAAGGATTGGATTAATCAAATTTTGATCCATTTATGGTAGGGTAGATAACTCTGTCAAGGGATGTCCAGTCACATACAGTCAGCAGGGAGCTTACATCCCAACTGCTACAGTCTCTCTGACATCTAACCCACAAAAGAGGTTTTGTCAGAGTCCTTTGGGCTACCCTGGCTCCCAGGGCAGTTTGACCTAGCACTCAGGGTAGGTTGGGCTGCCACTCAGGATTTAAGGCCCTCAAGCAGGGTACAGCAATAAATCAACAGTCTGCGGTGCCCCAGCCCTCAGGCAGGGCAAAGAAGCAAACAAACAGTCTGGGGTGCTCAGGCCTTCAGACAGGGCAGAGAAGCAGCAAACAGTCTGGGTTGCTCAGGCCTGCAGATGGGGCAGAAGAGCAAACTCACAGTCTCAATAGTCTAGCATTCTGACTCGGGTGAATCGTAAACAACCACAAGCCTCTAGGCCTAAGGTAGGGAGAAGCTGCCATGCTGGTGTGAGGTTGGCAGCAGGGGAAGAGGGGTCCAGGCCCACCCGCTCCACCAGGTCCCAGCCCAGGGCCCTAACAGTGGCACTGGGGTCCCATCACTGGGTCAGCAGGGATCCCACTGAAACATGCTGACAAGTCTCCTGGTCCTACAACCAGACTAGGATCTATTTCCCCTTCCCCTGGGCTATTTCCTACCCAGTCTCCCAGTACAGCAGTCCATGGGGTTTCTGGGGTCATCTGGAGGCAAAGTCCACCGTGGCCCAGTCCCTTCCCAGGTCTCTGCTGGCCGGTGTCCATATGGGGTGCAGTGTGACTGGCCTCTGTGAACTGGGGCTCCCACAGCTTGGGTGGGGGGGGCTAACAATATGCATCCACCCTCCTCAGTGGTCCGGCCCAATTGATCTGGACTGCTTCCCTTTATACCTTGTCTCCAAGCTGAGCATGCCCAGCAAGGATGGATGGCCATGGCTTCCTCTGTCTGCAAGGCACAATTAACCCCTGTGGGGCCAGTGCGGGATAAACACACTCCATCACACCATGTGACAATACAAATAATATACAAAAATCTTATATAATATGTCAAATATATCAAATTGGAGATGGACATTTAATGATCAGAAAAGCTAAAATTACTACATATGCATACACACAACTGCGATCAACAATACACAACTATATTCGCAGGTCAAATCTTGAGCTCCTTACCATGCAGACTCCTAATGGAATTAATGCCTTAGTGAGGACTGAGGAAGATCTCAGGGTAGATCACTACCCCCATGGGGAAAAAATGCAGCTGATGAGGAGGAGGACGAAAACTCCATGAAATTCCTCTCATGAGTTCACATCAAAATATTCCATTACGGGTTGGGGGTGCCCTACCCAACCAATGGTATGGGCAGGCTCCAGAATCTGAAATCCTCTGAAATCACGGTGGATATGGGTGGATATGGGTGGATCTGACATAGACCAGTCAACAAACACATTTTCTCTCTAGTGTAAGCCAATTTTTGTAGGTGTAACGGACTGTACCAGATCTTTGTGACCCTCTATTGGATGCCCTTCTGCCCCCTGCCTCAGGAAACAGTTATCTGTGAAGAAAAGAGAAACCATTTTGGAAACTAGCGAGATCTGTTCTTCTAGCAGCCAGAAGGGCTGCAGACCAGCAATAGTGAATCAAGACCCAGTATGCTGAAATAAAAGCAGCTGCCTGGTTGCAGCAAATTGGTTCCTAGCTGGAGCCAAAGGAGAAAGGAGGGGCCAAGCCTATTACTGGCCCAAATCAGTGGCAGGGATTAAGAAAGAACCCTGCTCATTCAGTCCCAGAGAGGGAAGTTAAACCAGAAAGGATAAGAAACTATTTTGTTTAGAATTGGCCCTGAAAAGCAAGATCCTGTTTCTATTTTTTGTTTGTTTTTCCCCGGAAGGGGTTTGGAGTGTATGACCTGACTGGAGGGCCAAGTCGCAGAAGACCCACAGAGGCCAGATGACAGCCCTCAGGGATTGCAACACCATGAGTCAAGGGCCAAGGGTGCTCAAGAGATGAGTACAACCCACCACAACAGGCTAGCACACAAAATTTCTGTTGTGCTTCGTTGACTTCCTGTACGCTCAATAATATCATTGGCAACTTGGCCCATCTTTTCTCAACAGGTAGAGAGGATTGAACCTGAAGGGACAAATTAAAAGGCAAAGAGCAAATGGAAGTGAAAACAGTAGTGCATACAAGCCATGTCGCCTAATAGTCAAGGAAACAGAGCTCAGCCCGCCCCAAAAGCATTTTTTTCTCACCTCAGGGCACAATCTGTCTATCTGCAAGATGGCTAATATATCTTGAAAACATTAAGCATCTTGTTCTGTCATTAAATAAGGGCTAGACCCTGCTCCCACTGAAGATGCAATGGATCAGAGTTTCAGCTGAGGCCAAGGGGTGCACAGTGCAAGTCAGGAGAAGGGTGCAAATTTGGCTTTAAACCATTTTTATTGAGCCCCCAAAACCTGGGACCACCATGCACTGGGCTGACGGCTGCTTTAAAATACCGTAACTGCCAATATCACCAACAAGGCAACTGAGGACCTTTGTGATGGAGAAGAGTCCCAAGCATGTTCCCTCTCCCCCAACCATGCCTCTTACATGGGAAGGGGGTGATGTAAGAACTATTACAAAGGCTTCATACCACTCACTACACTGGGTGATATTCCCATGACCAGTGGAGCTGTGCAAAGCAACCTTAACACAGGGGAAAGTGTGGACTATTGATTTAGTGGGTATAAGACTGGGCCCTGAGACACCGAGCTAAATCATGGCAGTAGAGGGACTGACACTTTGTTTTGTAAATTCATAATAGTGTTTTAATTAGATTTTTAATTTTGGAAATACAGATGATTCTTCTCCAGTGCATAGGCCAGACAGATAGTGATTTCTTTGTTGCAAGTCTGCCAGGACACAATGCTTTTTGTTTTATAATAGCAACTAGATAATTTATTTGCACAGAGGGAGGTAGTTTCACTGGCTAGCCTTTAGCCCTTATTCTTCCTATTGTTTGGAAATAGCATTATATAGACATTACAATAAGCCTTCTATTACTGGATAAATCAGTTTAATCAGGCGTGAACATGGCTCATGCACAGCTACAATTACCTATAAAGTTATGGGCACTGGCAGTTCACAATACTGCCCTTTCATTTTGTTTTGAGAAACTGAATTCCTTAATTTAAATACATTCAGCCATCAACAAGACTTCCATTGTTAGAGAATATTATGGTAATTATTCTATTACTGCATTATTCCACCTTATTTCACTAAGAGGGACAGTGGCCAGATGGAAATTTTAATGTCCCTTGTGTACATTGGAGAATGTATGAATTCCCCTCATCTTCAAGGAATTTTCATGTGTTGTTCTCATTAACTCTAATGGACATCTCAGACATGTAAATGCACAGGACCTGATCCTCCACTAGGTACAAATTTAATAAGCAGCACCAAAGGGTCTTAGCAGGGGCGGGTCTAGACATTTTTCCACCCCAAGCATGGCAGGCAGGCTGCCTTTGGCGGCATGCCTGCGGAGGGTCTGCTGGTCCCGTGGCTTTGGTGGACCATCCACAGGCACGTCTGCGGGAGGTCCGCCGAAGCTGCGGGACCAGCAGACCCTCCGCAGGCAAGCCGCTTGGGGCCACCCCTGGGTCTTAGCAGCCCTGTACAGTGCATAGCAGCAGCATCTCTGTTGCTTACAAATACTTTGAAAGAGTATTGCCCCTTCTTACTCCTTACCCCCTAACAGTTTTCTGATGTGTAAGCATCATTCCCACTAGGAAATTATATTAAAATATTATCAGATCACTTCCATTATCCTACTCCACTGGCTCCATATTTATTTCAGGGTCCCATTCAATTATATTACTTTCTTGTTTGTCAGACTGGTCATGGATTCACCCCAGTTTAGCTCAATGACCCTCTTTCTTTCTGCTGCTCCTGCTGCCAGGGCTAACCTTAATCAAAAGTAAGACCAATCAGGACTTCAGGCTCCAACAGTAGACTCAGTAACTCTTCATCCAATCTTTTTCCTCCAGCAGCAGAACTGAAGTGGGTAGCCTCATGCCTCTGGGAAGTCAAGATGAGCTGTTGATCTGATTTAACCCCCTTGTGTCAAGTATGAGTGGAAGATTATTTTAGCTCACTAAGCTCTCTCCTCCCCATCCATACAGCACACATGTACATGAATGCCAACAAGGTTATGGAATTACAGGGAAGTAGCATCTGTTAAGAATGATTCAAATGATTTGTTTAGAGGCCACAAAGTGACAATTACAAGTTCTGGCAGATGCCAGGAAGGAAGGAGAAGGAATGTTCATTCCTCCCCTGCAACTAGACCTGTAACAGTCTGAAACTCTGCCTCCACTCAGTGAAAACAACTTCCAACTCTATTAATATTGTACACTTTTATAGCATCTCCCACACAAAGGGTTTTACACACACTAATTTATTAGTCCCCACAATATCCTGGTGAAGTAGGTAGGTATCCCTATTTATTAGATGAGGCAATAGGCACAAAGAGGACAGAAAACTTGTTCAAGTTCACAGCTAGGAACAGAACCCAGATTTCATGATGCCTAATCTTGTGCCTTACTCACAAAACCATCCTTCCTCCCCGAGTCACTCTAACAAGGATAATGGAAGCTTTGCCAAGTTCTTATGTGTAACCTGGTTAATGAAGATGCTTGACAAAATTTGGCAGTTGTTTGCACAGTTAGTCAAGTATGTCTGGCAAGAAATTTGCCTGCTGAATCTACTGTCACCTCCATTTCTTCCTTTTGACAATGCTGACTTGTGCAAAATGCATTATGGAGGAGAAGAGCTAACATGGAGCCCTCAGCAGCTCTGTGCTGGGAGGTAGGGCTCTGGGCATACAGGCAGCTGTCCTGAGGCTGTCAGACCGCTTGCTGCTCATTTACTGAGGAGTAGATTTATCTTCAGGAACTGACTGCAGAACACTGAGGATGAGTATATGGGTCCTCAATGAGCTAAGAATGAAACGACTGTGCTTTAAAAATAAAGCATATTATTTAAATATTGGACTTTAATGGTCTGCTGTAAACATTGATTTAGTTTTCCAATAAACTCCAGTGTAGTGGCCACTTGATCCTATCAGACGGTGCTCCAGTTTCATTTATCCATTCTGGATGGTGAAATCAATGGAAGCCCTTTAACCAGGTTTATAAACTGTCTTGTCATTTTTTACCGCTTGGCACCAGTTCAGTTCTTCAATTAGAATTTTAATGTCAATACCTTTTCTTAGCTGATCTATCTATAGAAATACGCTTTTCCGGCATGTTATCCCAAAGCCTGTACAAGTATTCTTATAGTGGCATATTTAACATAGTTATTCTTCTTTTCTGTTTATTCTAATAAGAAAATATTATGGCCTGAGCCCATGTGTTCTGTAATTCTGCAGCCACAGAATGTGCAGCAGATTCCACATTTTGTTGCAAAAATGTGCTCTAGAATGGAAGCTTTAAATAAAAAAAATAAAGAAAAGAACAAAAAATCATGTAAACTACTTCAGTGGTGTCTGGCTAAGTCTGTGGATAGTCTGAAACATAAGAACGCCCGTACCGGTCAGACCAAAGGTCCATCTAGCCCAGTATCTGTCTACAAACAGTGGCCAATGCCAGGTGCCCCAGAGGGAGTGAACCTAACAGGCACTGATCAAGTGATCTCTATCCTGCCATCCATCTCCATCCTCTGAACAGAGGCTAGGGACACCTTTCTTTACCAATCCTGGCTAATAGCCTTTTATGGACTTAGCCACCATGAATTTATCCAGTTCCCTTTTAAACATTGTTATAGTCCTAGCCTTCACAACTTCCTCAGGTAAGGAGTTCCAGAAGTTGACTGCGCACTGCCTGAACAAGAACGTCCTTTTATTTGTTTTAAACCCGCTGCCTATTAACTGGCAGTTCTTACTGACTGTAAGAACTGGCAGTGGCTCCTGTTCATCTCAATGTAGCATTAACCCTGAAGCTTAATGATAACAGCTTAGATGTCAAAATTACTACTTATTTCACTGCTGAACCTTTCAGTAGAAATAACCAGCTTATGTGCTTACCACACAATCCCAAGCTGCTTCCCACATCTTCTCAACACCCCAACTGGCCCCAACCCAGTTGGCAAAACTTCCACCTTCTCCCTTCATAATTTCTGCAGTTCAGCCAGGAACTTTCAACACAAAATTCCTCACCATCCTGAAAACTAAAGATATAGTGGTGATGTAAAAGAAACTGAATTCCCTATCAAATTAAATAACACAAAGAATTACTGCATTGACACTATTAGTATTTTCATACTTAATTGAATAGAAACCTCCATTTTTTAATTTGCTTGGAACTGCTGAAGAATTTCTATTTTGCTGGCCTGGAGGCCTAGATCCTTAAAGGCATTTAGGTGTCTATCTCCTATTTAAATCCTAACTCCTTTTGAGGCTCTGGTCCTACATGCCAGAGAAACTTTGCCACAGAATGTAGGTCAAATCAGTCATGGAGTATGCAGGTCCTCAAAAACTATATATCGTATCCTCACCTAGGATGGCTACATTCAATACAAAAATGGATGATTTCCACATCATGAAAGCATCAGCAAAGCCTTAAGCCCATCTCTCACTACTGCTCCATGTTGACAGAACCATCCTTCCTATAAAATCTAACATTTAATCCTCAAAATCTTTAGTCCTGCAAACTTTGTAGTGTGAATCTGAAATGATAAATTAATTAATTCACACACATCAGGATCCCCTTTCAATTCTACTTCACCATCCACTATAGTGGACTTTAATCTCATCTTGGATAAGACATAGAGATCTATTCAACTAAGGGGGGATATGATTGATAAAATCATGACTGGTATGGAGAAAGTAAATAAGGAAGTGTTATTTACTCCTTCTCATAACACAAGAACGAGGGGTCACCAAATGAAATTAATAGGCAGCAGGTTTAAAACAAACAAAAGGAAATATTTCTTCACACAACACACAGTCAACCTGTGGAACTCTTTGCCAGAGGATGTTGTGAAGGCCATAACAGGGTTCAAAAAATAACTAGATAAATTCATGGAGGATAGGTCCGTCAATGGCTATTAGTCAGAATGGGCAGGAACGGTGTCTATAGCCTCTGTTTGCCAGAAACTGGGAATGGGCAACAGGGGATGGATCACTTGACAGTTACCTGTTCTGTTCATTCCCTCTGGGGCACCTGGCATTGGCCACAGTTGGAAGACAGGATACTCGGCAAGATGGACCTTTGATCTGACCCAGTATGGCCGTTCTTATGTTCTTATGTTTAATCCTAGTGTAACCTGGTGTAATTGCATTGAATTTAATGGAGCTACAGCTACTTACACTAGCATTGTATCTAGTCCATATTCAATAGAACTACCCATGTAATAAGATACTGCTCAACATGACTGATGGTGACAGAATTGAGCTTATATGTAAACAGATAACATAAATTGAGTCCTAGTCTATATCCATGAGTTTAGATCGAGGATGATTTTGGCCCAATCAGCTTGCTGTTCACAAAGTCTGTAATTTACAGACTTCACCCTAGTGCAAGTGGATGCAGCTCTGTTAAATTCAGTGGCAATACAATGTGGTATGCCAACAGTGAATGCATCCCTATGGCTTTATCCAAGACATGGTTATGGTCAACTATATTGAATGTTGACATAAAATTGGATAGACATACAGAGTGAGATCTTCAAATCCCATTTCACAATGGAAACTGCGTCCAAATCTATTAATTGAATTTAAAAAATAGAAATCCCACCACTATTGTCCTGAAAAGAAAAGAATAGAGATAGAAGGAATTGTGATAAATGAGAATGAATTAATTGAAATCAATAAGACTACTCATGGAGTAGTATGCTCCTCAGTATGAGTAAAGGTACCAGAATAAGGCCTGAAGTATTGTATTATTCATGCAGAATGAGGCCCCAATCTATTTCTAATACTCTCCCACCAGTGCACTAGCTAGGCACCAACAACAGGCAAGAAATGAAAAACATATCACTTAATTTTTTTTTCCATTAGTTTTCATATTCCATTTAATCTGAAAACTTTTCTATTAAAATTCATGTGATTTTTAAAAAAATGATATAATACATATTGTGTTTGTTAGCTCCTTTTAAAAAAAAATAGAGAGCGTGCCAAATCATGCGTCTTGCCGTATTATTGAAAGGGATTTAAAAAACAATGGGTCTTCACGTTACCTAATCCACAAAACAAGCACTTTAGCAGAGTTCACTCTCACTTTAATTCCATGAGGACCAAGAATGATTCATTGATGCACAGACTCACGCTGCGAATCATTGTAATGATTCCCCAGAGTAACAGCCCACAAACTGGGCAAATAAATTTCAGTTTTAGCTTCAATCAACCAGTTTTGGGAAAAAAAAGTTAAGTCACGTACATATAGATTTATATGCATAGGGTAGATAACAAATGATAAGCAACTGTGGTTGAGGAATAAATATGACCTCAGAGAGTCCTCTGGTGACATTATAAACCTCAAGAGGATTAGGATGTCACCATAATAATGCTACTTTGCACTTTTCATCTTCAGAGAGCTTTAACTAATTAATCATCACAAGGCTACTGTGAGATAGTAAGTATTATTATCCCTCTTGGAGATGGCGAAGTTGAGGCAGAGAGATTAATCAGTGACTTGGCAAAGTCAAGGTCAGAGCAGAGATTAGAACTCAAGAGTTCCTGGCCCTGAAACCCATCTCTCTTGAGAATCACAAGGTATCTTTTGTCCTATTGTGTACTGTTCTTCAGCATAATTTCTTTCCCTGACGCTCCTATTTCTTTTACTTGAGCACTTATTTACATTCTTTCCTGTTTCTCCATTGCACCCACTCAGAAATTTAAAAAACAACATTTTAAACTGGAAATGTAGCCTAGACTTATCTTGTTCACTAGGCACGTGCAGGAGGCAAATCAGTGGGAGAGTTATTTGGTGCTGCAGCTGCCAAGAAAGGGAACAGTATATGAAAAGAAGAGCTCCCTATTAAGCAGGTGTATTCCATAGAGGCTACAGTGGTGGCGACATATGATGTCACAAGTTCAAACTCTCCTCCACACGCAACCAGATCCATGTCCAGTTCTCCCAGACATGCTCACTAATGCATTTTAATGTCTCCTATGCACCTTCACTCTTATGCATCCACGTATACTCACTGATGTGCAGACATACATACATGATGATGACGATTCCTTTTCCCCCATACATGCATGCTACTGCTTAAAGTATCCGTTCTCTTCTACATTGATGTACACACCCTCCATTTCTCTCTCACAGGTACTGAGACACAGTACTGATGGGCACAATGGAAAAAGACATTAGCTAGATGGAAGCTTATTCATTTCTCCCTCACATGTATTTCTTGATGCCTATCCAGGTCCCTCCATAGATTTGCTCCTTTGTAGATTCACTGATGCATGCCCAGTTCTCCCACACACTTGTTTACACATTTCCAGTTCTTCTATATACACACCCACTTATATTCATCCATGACTCCTCCATAGACTCACTGCTGAATATCCAGTTCTCAGAGCCTTGCTGAGGCATACCTAGTTTTCTACAGTCACTGGTACATTACATATACAGTGCCGCTAGCTTTAAATAGTGAGTCTGCAAACTAGACATGAAAACTAATGCATGACCAGCTCCCCACAGAGCACCAGTACCCAACCTATGGATAGGGGGCCCCTTGTGGGTCTCAGTGGTGGCCCTCAAGGGGCAACTGTGTTAAGAAGAAAATGCTTATTTGATTATTAATTCAAAATGCACTCCTTGAGCTATGCCCTGTGGTTTTTACACTGAAGTGTTTGAACGAGTGCCAAGTTCTATTTGTTTGTTTTTACTCACTGCTATAAGTCCTTGGAAATATGAAACTGAATTTTCTTTATTGCTTTCATCATCTTCCATTTTGTGCACTCACTGGTATGATGCAGGCTAGTGATAGCAATGAACAATTTGTTTTGGAAAAAAAAAACATGCAAGGTGTACACGAGGGCCTGATCCCTGACACACAAAAAGAGGACCCTGCAAGTGTGGATCTCTCTATCCACATGTGACGAAGGAATTGGATCAGTCACCTCATGGCACTGTTCTCTCTTTCCCCATGGTGGGAAAGTACAGCTCTTTCCAGCCTCCTAGAACTATCCAGAATGGACTGGAATTGATGAACTAAGAAACATATTCATCTGCCTTTCAACAACCATGCAGGAGAACTGCAGAAGGTTAATATGGCCAGAGGCCGTGTTACCCTTTCTATGGAGCTGCCCCTTTGCTATGGGCACCTCTGTCAGAGGGTTTCTGGGACACTAGCTTAGTGAAGATTCCCTAGCTGTACAGTTGCAATAGAACCAGTGGGAATGCAGTCCTCACCAAGATTCATCCAGATCTCTATGGAGCCATGAATTCCGGACCCCTCATGTGTTCCCATTCTCGGGGAGGAAGCAGGAAAGCTCATCCCTGCCCCCCATTGAACAATCTGGAGGAAAATGGCACAAGAGGAATCTCACTGAGTTTTCCTGGCCCTTTCCTATGAGGTTTTATTTTTCCCATGAGAGGGGTGATAAGGTCCAGAAACTTTGGTAGGTAATATACATATAGTTGAATGTTTGCTTTGTTTATTTCCTTCACTCAACTTTCCTTCTGTATTTTCTATATGACCTAATTAGTATTTTTTATCCTTACTTTGGTGTCTGATTCTGCTCTCTTTGAAACCAATGGAAGTTTTGCCTTTGGCTTCATGGGAACTGGATAGATTGAGCCGCTGGGCCACAATCCTGCAAGTATGAAGCATGTGCTTCACTTTATGCAGGCTAGCTGTCCCATTGTTACCAGTGGAACTATTCACCTGTG